>NC_044992.1:73840247-73893695 GCF_008728515.1 Papio anubis | reverse complement strand
GTGGTGTGAGTGTGAGTGGGTGTGAGCCTGCGGTGGTGTGTGAGTGGGTGTGAGTCTGCAGTGGTGTGAGTGTGACTGGGTGTGAGTCTGCGGTGGTGTGTGGGACCATGTGTGTTTTGGGAGGCAGGGGGCCGGTGCTGCTGCTTACAGAGCTACTTGTCACTGACGTCATTGCTATGGAGGCCCCCAGGGCGGAAGGCAGGTGCGCTGCGGGGTCGCCAGCGGGTCGGGTGATGCACAAGCATGGCGCATGGTGACTGGATGACGTGTTGATGAGGATGGGGCCAGGGCTGGGGGCTGCACAGGGGCGCCCACTGCTGCCCCGTCCACACCCAGACAGGGGGAGCAGGCACCGAAGAGAACGCTCGCCTTGTGATCTGGGGTCCACTGCGCTGTGTGTGCCCACCTCTGCATCTTCGCGGTTCTTCAACAAGAGGCACTGAAAACCAGAGTAGGGCTCAGGGCCGGGGGACTCCCTCCTGGAACCAGGCGCTCCTCCGGGAGGAACTGCGGTTCCACCTGCCAGCCTTCCAGCCAGTGCTTTGTTTCAGCGCCCAGGTCTTCAGGTCTCCCTTCCCCGCCTCTGCCTGCTCCTTGTTTTATGGTGGCTTTTCGTGGTTTCCTGAGAGCCTCGCTGCTCTGGTTTCTCAGAATCCATTACTTAGATTTTTTTTTTTTTTTTTTTGAGACGGAGTCTCGCTCTGTCGCCCAGGCTGGAGTGCAGTGGCACCATCTCGGCTCGCTGCAAGCTCCGCCTCCTGGGTTCACGCCATTCTCCTGCCTCAGTCTCCCCAGTAGCTGGGACTGCAGGCGCCCGCCACCACGCCCAGCTAATTTTTTGTATTTTTAGTAGAGACGGGGTTTCACCGTGTTAGCCAGGATGGTCTCGATCTCCTGACCTCGTGATCCGTCCGCCTTGGCCTCCCAAAGTGCTGGGATTACAGGCGTGAGCCACCGTGCCCGGCCGTCCCCCCGTTACTTAGGTTTTATTTCTTTTCTCTCCTGGCCCTGAGTCATTCACCCCTTGTTTTGTTTTCTCTTTTATCCAAGTGTTTCCCTCAGCCCACGCTCACATGCACACGCGTGCCTGTGCCACCCTTTTCTTCACATTATCCAGCCCTGCCCTGAAGCTCTGCCTTTCAGGGGAACTCTGTCCGCATCGGCCCCGTGGTGACATCCGTGGAGGACACACGTGGTTGTAGATGCTTGTGTGGTCACCTCCAGCAACTGTGTCTCACATCATGGGGACCACCCACCCTCTCCAAACACAAGTGGGAGGAGGGGACCCACTTTCTGCCCCTTGGGGACAGCAGGTGGCCGGCTGAGTTGGGTGGAGGGTGGCACTGGGGTGGTCTTCTCTGGGGTGTGGGGCTGCAGGGCCCCTCCTGGGACCCGAGTCTTCAGCTGTGTTCTAACATGGAATCCAGGGGGTCATGGATGGGACCACGTTGCTCCAGAAATTCCTTCCTCTGGAGCTTCTTGGCTCTGAAGACGTGGGGGGCCTTCCACAGAAGTGGGGGGTCTCCTGGAAAAGTGGGGGTCCAGGAGCAGTGAGCAGCTGCCATGATACAGCCGCTGCCGGTCACCACCCTGGGCCCCACGCCGCAGGCAGGTGCTCAGCGCAGAAGCCGTGTTGGTGCGGGCAGACCGGAAGGCGGTAGCAAGAAGTTAAGGGTGGAGTCTCCCCATGTCCTGTGCCCCGCTGTCTGGGCTGCGGCCGAGAGTCTGCGTGTCAGGTGAGGACAGTGCCAGCTGGAACCGCCAGGGACCAGCTCTGGCTGCCAGATGTTTAATTTTAATTTTGCTTCTCTACAAAGACAGCAGCTTTAGGAATCAGGCTTGGGTTGAGAAAGAGAAAGCACCTCCAATCCCCAAAGCTCTCCTTCTGCATCAGAGATGCTGTGAGGATGCAAGGCTGGGGTGGCTCCTCGGAGCCTCCGGAAGGGGCGTCATCAGCCCTGTCCCACCTCCGAGGAGTTGCCTGCTCCCCGGGTGATTTTAGCAGCAAATTTTTTTCTTTTCTTTTAGACAGGGTCTCACTCTGTCGCCCAGGCTAGAGTGCAATGGCGCAATCTCAGCTCACTACAACCTCTGCTGCCCAGGTTCAAGCGATTCTCCTGCTTCAGCCTCCTGAGTAGCTGGGATTACAGGCACCTGCCACTGCGCCCAGCTAGTTTTGTTGTATTTTTAGTAGAGATGGGGTTTCACCATCTTGGACAGGCTGGTCTTGTACTCCTGACCTCGTGATACACCTGTCTCAGCCTCCCAAAGTGCTGGAATTACAGGCGTGAGCCACTACGCCTGTAATTTATTACTTCTTTTATTTTTCTTCTTTTTTTCTTTTGAATTTTAAAGATCAGATTTATTTGGAGAAAGCAAAAAACACACAACCCAAAGATGGGATTTTACATCTAAGACAAATCCCAGATTACAATCTACAGATTACAAATCCCAGATTACAATCTACAGATTATGAACCACTTTCATAGAAGATATTTTTGTACACATTTTACATGTATTCAGGAGTGGGACGTACATGTGTCTCTATTTCAATTTTAACAGAGAGACAAGGTTGGGGAGTGGGATCTTTTTGTTTTTAAGGTAAAACACGACAGAACTCGCACATTCAGGGGCACAGTTCTGTGGCACTGGCTCGTTCACAGTGTCGCCCAGCCACCGGCGTCTAGTTCCAGAGCACTTTCGTCACTCCAGGGGAGACCTACAAGAATTGCCCCTCTTCTGGGAGGCCCTGGGGACAGGGCTGCATTTTCATTCCCGACGCCTGCGACAGTCCTGCCAGCAGAGCTGTGCTCACTCCACGGAGAGGCGGGCGCTGGAGAGACCGAGTGGGCATGACCCCTGCCCCAGTGTTCAGATGGAGCCCCAGGGGGCTGGTAGTCTGGGCATGGGGTGGGGAGGGGAGGCCAGGCTGGGGGAGGCTGTGCAGGGTCCAGGGCCTGGGCTGGGGGCTGGAGGGGGGCAGTCGCCAGAGAGAGGATGGTTGGCCAAGCTGAGAGCGGGGGCAGGAAGTCTGTCCAGGAGGCAGCGAGGGGTGAGTGGGGCAGAGACTGCCAAGGGTACTGTGAGGCGGGACCTGGATTCCGTTCCTGATCAGACCGGAGCCAGATGTGGATGAGAGGCCAGGGGGCCTGTAGGTGCGGCCAGTGACCCTGGCCTCGTGCGTTCTGCACCTGAAGCCTCAGGCCTCTGCTGGGCAGTGCCTTCCCCCTGCTCCACCCCTCAGCCCACGCTGCCAGAGCCTCCCCTCCTGGCCACCTTCCCTGCCCCATATCAAGTGCCAGACCAGCTGCCTGCACAGACCTCAAAGGCAGGTGCACCCCTCACCCCAGCCAGACCCACAGGCTCCTCCTTGAGCTGCCGGTGTCATGCTGGGGGTCCTGCCGGCTGATCCTCCCACCCCTCAGATGTGGCATCCCCCACGCTGAGGCAGGACACGGAAGCCAGCTCAGGGTTGATTGTTCCAGTGGCAAAGCCATAAGGGATGGAGTCACACAGGCTGGGACGGGAGCCGCGGGGACGCTGGCTGAGAGGAGGAGGGTCCCGGGGGCGGCAGCCGCGCCATGGTCTCCACACGGGCCGGGCACTGGTGCCTGCTGCCCTCGGTCCCCAGAAGCCGGGACTGGAGTGGAGCCTCCTGGAGACCCTCAGGGAGGTGCTTCTGGGCATCACGGGGAGGGCACTGAGGGGAAGCGAGCAGGATCTTTCCAGAAGGGGGCTGAGGAGGAGGGGCAGGGCCTGTGATTTCGGAGTGGGGGGCTCTGCAAAGGGGCTCCCGGTAGTGGCTGAGGCTCTGGGGCCCGTCCCCGCCTGGACTCCAGCCGCCCCTCCGCGTGCTCACGCCGGGTCCCTGGGACTCTCGAGCTCAGGTCCGGCCGGGGCCGCCGCCGCCAGCACGAGGCTCTCAGTGGGCTGCGGGCTGCAGGAAGACAGGGAGCGGCCGGAGCCGCGCTGGAAGCGGGCGCGGGGCTGCAGGGAGGGAACGGGCCCCCGGACTCCGCCGCTGCCCGGGCTCCGCGCGCGGCCGCGTAGGTGGTCGCGGTAGTTCCTGGTGAGCAGCGTGTAGAGGAAGGGGTTGGCGCAGCTGTTGCCGTAGGTGAGGCAGGTGGTCAGGTAGTTGACGATGCGCGCCGTCCGCGGCGCCAGCGGGGCCTCGCGGTACTGGGCGAGCAGCTGCCACAGCCAGAAGGGCAGGAAGCAGGCCCAGAAGAGCAGCACGATGCCCAGCACCAGGCGCAGCGCGCGCGCCCCCGGCCGCCGGGCCCGCTTGAAGGAGGCGCGCTGCGAGCGGCGGTAGGCGCTGGCCAGACGCGCGTAGAGTAGCCCGATGAGCAGCCCGGGCCCCGCGATGCTGGTGGCGAAGAGCAGCGTCAGGTAGGCGCGGTGGGCGCGCGGGCCCCAGGCGGGCAGGCACAGGCTCTTGGGGCCCCGGCGCACCAACCGCATGGCCAGCATCACGGGCAGCGTCAGCAGCAGCGCCAGCAGCCAGGTGCCCAGCGCCAGCAGCTTGCGGTAGCCCTTGGGGCGCTGCACGGTGTCCAGCGGCCGCAGCACCGCGGCGTAGCGCTCGCTGCTCATGACGGTCAGCGTGAAGATGCTGGCGTGCATGGTCAGGAAGTCCAGGCTGAAGAGCACGCGGCAGCCCACATCCCCGAAGTGCCACTCCTTGGTGATGTAGGTGGCCACGATGAAGGGGATGCTGAGCAGGTACAGCAGGTCAGCCAGCGCCAGGTTGACCACGTAGATGTACATGGAGGCCACGGCGCGCAGGGAGCGACAGGTGACCACCAGCGTGTAGGCGTTGCCCACCACGCCCACCACGCCCATGGCTGACAGCAGAGTCCCAATGGCACCCGTGGCCACCAGGTCCTCCAGGGAGCTGGGCTCCGTCGGGCTGGCCCAGGAGCTGTTGAGGGTTGCGTTGGGGCTGCCAGGCGGCTCCGGCACAGAGCTGCCGGTGGCGGCCAGTCCAGGGAAGCTGCTCGGGGACTCGGGGGTCAGCGCCATCTCTGACCCCTCAGGATCGGCTCAGGGCTGGATGGTCACTCCCTGAGATGGGGCGCGGGCACCTGTGGGCAACCAGCTCAGCCTGTGGGGAAAGAAGCCTGTTAAAGATGCAAGTCAGGCAACCCATTCTGCTCCCAGGAGGCCATTGTGACGGCCGTTCCCACAGAGTCACGTGGGCCCCCCACTGCCCTCCGGCTCCTGGGGACTCTCTGGAAGTCACCAGCTCTGCAGGAGGACTCGAGTGCCACCAGACGAGCCACCCCAACCTCTCTCCCCCACCCCCACATGCCCCAGCAGGACCCCTGCCCCCGCCTCACTGTAGGTCCTGTGGCCTCTGGGATGGACTGGGCTTTTCTGAAAGCTGGAACACAGGAGGTCAGCCCCTGGGGCAGAGGTCGGGAGTGGACAGAGCTGGGAGTCCTGGGCTCTGCCTGCCCGCCCAGTGCACCCCGCAGGCCTCATTTTCTTATCTGTGCACGGGTGGGGCCCACTTACCCCAGAGTCCTTTCTCGTTTTTTATTTCACTTGTACATTTTTAAAAAGTTTTCTTCAGATTGCAAAACTAGTAGCTACTGACTTTAAAAGTCCGAATAGAAAAACATGTAAAGTAAGGAGAGGGAGGGCTCTGCAATCTCCATTTCTCATACAGGGAAATGAATTCGAGATGGATTGCAGGCCTAAGTGTGAAAGGTTAAATCAATCAGTCAAGGTTCTGGAAGAAAACGGCAATACTGGCATGACCTTGGATGGGAAAAGATTTCTTAAAAATGAACAAAAAATACTTGCAATAAAAGATTGAGCAAATGGGTTTCATTAAAATTAAGAACTTTACCAAGAAAGCGAAATCATAAGTCACAGGCTAGAAGATCATCAGAAAACATATATCAGGCAGGTTGCAGTGGCTCACCCCTGTAATTCCAGCACTTTGGGAGGCCAAAGCAAGTGGATCACCTGAGGTCAGGAGTTCAAAGCCAGCCTGGCCAACATCTCGAAACCCCGTCTCTACTGAAAATACAAAAATTAGTCGGGCGTGGTGGCTCATGCCTGTAATCCCAGCTACTCGGGAGGCTGAGGCAGGAGAATTGTTGGAACTCGAGAGGTGAAGGTTGCAGTGAGCCAAGATTGAGATTGCGCCACTGCACTCCAGCCTGGGCAACAAAGTGAGACTTTGTCTCAGAAAAAAAAAAAAAGAAAGAAAGAACATAGACAAAAAGCTGGTAAGAAAAATATAGAGAAGAACTGCAAATTAGTAAGGAAAAGACAACTCATTTGAAAAAAAGAGACCAAAACCGTGACTGGAGACTCCCCGAAAAGGACACCCACGTGGCCAACAAGCAGGGAAATGCCAGTCATGGCCACAGAAGCCCCTGCGTGATGACAAAGACGAAGGTGTGAAAAGGCAGACATCGTTGTCAACAGGCATGGGGGCTGCGGAGGAGCTGGCGCCACCGTTTGCTGTTGCTGGGAACCTGGACTGCGCTTCCGCTTTGGAAAACCACTGGCAAGACTTGCAGAGTTGACCGCCTAGACCTTCTCACCCAGCAATTCCACTCTTAGGTTTGTACCTTAGATAAAGGACTGCCAGTGCCCAGAAAATGTCAAGTGTGCGAAAGTTCACGGCAGCTTGACCCCTAAGAAGCTGGAAACAGCTGGAATGTCCCCAGTGGAGGGGGCAGGCACACTGTGACATGAAGCCAGTGAAGAAGGAGTCACCGCTGAGGTCAGCAGCCTGGACGAAGCTCGCAGAGCTGTGGGGCAGAAGAAACACAGGAGGCTGCCGGATTCCACGAGCCACGCTGAATTTAGGCCGAACACTCATGGCCGCACAGGGAGCAGTCTTGGCTGGGATGGGGCGGCATCAACAGGTGGGAGCGCTGGGGGCCTTCCAGGGCCTGGAAATGTGCCCTGCCCCCGCTTTCCCACTAGGCTGGGTAGCTCCCCGCCCAGCTCCATCTGTCCAGAGGACCCTCAACCCGTTGCTGCCCCCACCCGGGGCATTTCCAGAGCCCTCACCCAGGGGATGGCCCAGAAGCCCGGGGGGCACCGGGCTCCCCAGTTGTGCGCGAGCCCGAGTCACGGGTAGGGGGACAGTGGACGCCGGGCCGTGCTCCAGGGTCGCCAGGAGGGAAGGAGAGGGGCCCAAAGTTCCCTGGCTCGGGAGAAGCCGCCTCGCTGGACCCCGCTCCCAGCGCCCAGGGTGGGGTCCCACCGCGAAGCCCCGGCCCAGCCCCGCGGAGGGCCCCGAAGGGCACAGGCCCCGCAGTCCCCGCGCGCTCCCGGGCACCCACGGAGAACCCACCTGCCTCCGGTCACGGAGCCGCCAGACCTGCCCGCCGAGCCTGGGGTCGCGCGTCGGGGCGGCCGCGGGGAGCTTTCAGAGGCGCGCTCCCCTGTCCCGGAGCAGAGGGGGCGCGAGGGGCTCCGCGGTGGCCTCGGCTCCCAGAGCGCACGGCAGGGGCGCCCGCCAGTCCCGCCACCAAAGCCGCGCCCCGAGCCCCGCGCCGGGTCCCTGCGCCGCCGCCACCTGCCCGCCGCCAGCTGGGAATGCGCCGGGGCCCCGCGCCAGCGCCCGGTATTAAAATAGCCCCAGCGGGCAGCAGGCGCAGGGAGGACGGCGCGGGGGCCCGGGGGGCGGCGCTGCCCGCGCGGGGCCGGGAAGACGCGGGGGGCGCGGGGCCGCAGCCGGGTCGGCGAAGGGTCCCAGGCGGGTCTCACGTCCGCGGAGCGAAGCTGCCTCCAGCCCCGCTGCCCCGAGGCCGGCCCCGCAGCCCCTCTTGGGTTCTCCGCCTCCAGCCTTCGCCCCTGCGCCCCTCACGCCCGTGTTTTCAGGGCACGGAGCCTGGAATTCTCCGTGTCCGCCAAGCCCTGCACCCGCCCGCGCGCAGGTGGGGGGCGGGAACACCCCTACCCCCCGAGAGGGTCATAGAAAGGAGGAAGGGGAGGGATGGAGTCACCCACGCAGAGGGGGACGGGCTCTTTGGGGGCCTCGACGACCCCTGCCTCCATTGCGGGTCTCCCACAGATGCTCTTAGAAGCCCACGCAGCCTCTCCAGGCCCCGGCAGGGACTCGTGGCGGCCACATCCACGGAAGTGACACTGGGGGCTGCAGGGCCCCGCAGGGTAGGAGGAAGGACCCCACGGCCTCACCCTTGAGCCCCTGAGCTGGGTGCTGGCCCCCGCTCGGTTTCACTCGCTGCCAGGAGGTAGGATGCGGCCGTCACTCATGCTGGACCACTGAAAGAAAGACACAGAACATCGATAAAATTAGAGGAGACGCTGGAGGGCTGTGAACACAGGGGGTCTAAGGGACCCCCAGCGAGGAGCTGGCCTCGCCCACTCCACTCCGCCCGGGCTCATCTGCTGCCTGAGGCCGTGGACCGGCCCCTACAGCTGAAGCGGTTCTGCGTGGGGAGAGGAGGTGGCCAAGTGTGAGTGGCAGAGAGGCTCCTGCAATGAGCTGGAGCCGGGGGAGCCCCAGATGCCCACCAGTCCCCTCCGTGGGACGTTTGCCACGTGCTGGGGAGGCCAGGCTGGGCTGGAGAGGGCGGGAAAAGTCCCTCTGGTCTCCGAGGTCCGCTGGGCAGAGCGAGGGTCCAGCAGTAGGACAGTTCATTCTCTGTGGGCTGAAAACAGCCGAACGGAAACCAACGGCAGCTGCAGCTTCTGACCCGACAGGGGAGCAGCTCATCCTGCCTGTGCGCCCGAAAGGAGATGGAAGGTTGCCTCGGACCTGACAGTTCTGTGAGAGCTGATTACTAAGCTGGGGTCTAGGGGCTGGGGCTGGGGAAAAGCACTCAGGACCCAGAATGCCTGCTCCAAAAATTAAATTTCCCACAAGCCAGCTGCCGAAATGACCTGCTGTCACCTCAGCCAGTTCACCGAGTAGCTGCTGAAATGACCTGCCCTGACTCTAACGCCGGGTTTTTGTTTTATGTTTTTGTTGTTGTTGTTGTTGTTGTTTTCTTAGATGGAGTCTCGCTCTTTCACCCAGGCTGGAGTCGCAGTGGTGTGATCTTGGCTCACTGCAACCTCCACCTCCCAGGTTCAAGCAATTCTCCTGCCTCAGCCTCCCGAGCAGCTGGGATTACAGGCACCTGCCACCACACCCAGCTAATTTTTGTATTTTTAGTAGAGATGGAGTTTCATCTTGTTGGCCAGGCCGGTCTCAAACTCCTGAGCTCAGGTGATCTGCCCGCCTCAGCCTCCCAAAGTGCTAGGATTACAGGCGTGAGCCACCGCGCCTGGCCTCCAATGCTGGTTTTACCACCGAGGCCACTCGCCAGAGTTTGCCAGTTCCCCAGAACTACCAGGGCCAATGGGCTTCCTTTCAAAGCAATAGAAAACATTTCTCTTTCCAATAGAATTCCAATTTTCTTTTGTTCTTGAACATACCGAATTGAAATTCTTCCTAAAATTGAACATTAAAGATTTGTATATTTTATTTTGACTTTGACAGTTGCTATGTACAAAATGCTTCAGCAAGGAAATAATAATCTGATTATTATTTATATAACATCTCATGTCATCCATAATTGATAGGGAAAAATAGCCAGCTGGGTGCGGTGGCTCAAGCCTGTAATCCCAGCACTTTGGGAGGCTGAGATGGGCGGATCATGAGGTCAGGAGATCAAGACCATCCTGGCTAACACGGTGAAACCCCGTCTCTACTAAAAAATACAAAAAACTAGCCGGGCGAAGTGGCAGGCGCCTGTAGTCCCAGCTACTCGGGAGGCTGAGGCAGGAGAATGGCGTAAACCCAGGAGGCAGAGCTTGCAGTGAGCTGAGATCCAGCCGCTGCACTCCAGCCCGGGTGACAGAGCAAGACTCCGTGTCAAAAAAAAAGAAAAAGAAAAATAGCCAATAGAAGCAGGTCCGTATGTGACACAAGTATTGAAATTAGCAGACCAGGAGTTTCTATTTTACAAAAACTATTATAAATATGGTAAAGCAAGCAGAAGAACCTGGGCAACAAGAATGAGAAGATGGAAATTTTCACCAGAAAATGGGAGTGTATTTATTTATTTGAGACAGGGTCTCACCCTAAAGTCTAGCCTAGGCTTGCCCAGGCTGGAGTGCAGTGGCATAATCATGGCTCACCACAGCTTTCTTTGACTTCCTATGCTCAAGCAATTCTCCTACCTCAGCCTCCCGAGTAGCTGGGACTACAGAGGTGCACTGCTACACTGTACTCAGCTAATATTTGTATTTTTTGTAGAGACGAGTGTCACCATGTTGCCCAGCCACTATGCCCAACCCCATTTGACTCTTTTATTAGAAATTCACAGGCTGGGCACTGTGGCTCACCCTGTAATCTCAGCACTTTTTTTTTTTTTTTGAGATGGAGTCTCGCTCTGTCACCCAGGCTGGAGTGCAGTGGCGTGATCTTGGCTCAATGCAACCTCCGCCTCCCAGGTTCAAGCAATTCTCTGCCTCAGCCTCCTGAGTAGCTGGGATTACAGGTACGCACCACCACACCCGACTAATTTTTGTATTTTTAGTAGAGATAGGCTTTCACTGTCTTGGCCAGGCTGGTCTTGAACTCCTGACCTTGTGATCTGCCCACCTCGGCCTCCCAAAGTGCTGGGATTACAGGCATGAGCCACCAGGCCCGGCCAATCCTAGTACTTTTGAAAACTGAACGCAGGAGGATCGCTCGAGTCTAGAAGTTTGAGACCAGCCTGGGCAACATAGTGAGACCCCCCATTTCTATTTATAAAGAAAAATTTTAAATGGTGAAGGAACTAATGTATACAGTGGTCCATTTCCAAGACAAAGTGTCTTGCATCGGCTTAGGTCAGCAAACTACAGAAGAACAGGATATACTAGGCCCCAGCTTGGATAGCCGATGCCTGCTTGTCGGCCTCACCCACTCCCCTCTTAAACCCCTCTTAGTTGCCCTCACCCAAATCAAAAAAGTTTAAGATGAAAGTTTACTAGCCTGCAAAATAGCTTGTTTGGTCTGTTCTTATCAGCCTGCCCAGCTACTTGGGTCATAAGTCAGATACTTAAAGAGCCCCTGAGCTGACTAGGATTGCAATGCATTGTGGGCCGCAACAAAATGCAGCAGGACAACCCTAAAGAAAACACCTACAGCCCCTGCCCAACAACCAATAGGCGACATCTGGGAAGACAGTGACCCCACAGTACCCAGCCTATGAGGAAGCGGGGGCGGGACCTGCACCCTCCAGCCCCTGCCCAACAGCCAATCAGTGATGTCTGGGGAGACAGTGACCCCCCCCCACAGTACCCAGCCTATGAGGAACCTGGGGCGGGACCTGCGCCCTCCAGCCCCTGCCCAATAACCAGTAGGTGACAGGTGAGAAGACAGTGACCTCATAGTACTCAGCCTATGAGGAACCAGGGGAGGGATCTGCGCACTGGGGGATAAATTGCTTGTTGAAACTTCTGGGTGTACCTGCCCACCAGACACCCGATCTTGCAAGACCATCATTAAAAGTCTGGCTTTCGTGGTTCTCCAGGTCCCTGAGTCCATTCTTTGGATTTGAATGGATGAGTTTGTTTCTCACAAGGGTCAAATGGACATTTTATAACTTTAAAAGTACAGTATCTAAAATTCAGAAATCACAGCAGAAGAAAGAATCAGTTAACTTAAAGGTAGGTCAATAGAAATTATCCAGACACAGAAAGAGAAAATAATGAAAAACAGAAAAGCATGTGGAACCACACCATCAAATGATCTGACCTACATGTCCCTGGAGTCCCCAGAACAATGACAGAGGAAAATGGGGCAGGAGCAGTATCTGAAAAGGCAGTGGCTGAAATTTTCAAAATTGACAAGCAGTGTCAACTGATAGACATTAGAATTTTAGTAAATCACAAGCAGGAAAAAACTAAAAGCAAACCACTCCAGCACATTACAGTAAAAAGTTCTGAAAACCAAAGGTAAACAGAAACTGCAAAAATTATTGAGATTTTAAAAAAGACAGTACATTCAGGGAATAACAATAGGAGAGATGGCTAGATCTCCTCAGAAAACCATGGAAACCAGAAGAGAATGACCTCTTTAAAGTACCAAAATAAAGGATTTTAACCAATAATTTATGTACGATAAAATAAAGATATTTTCAGGCAAAGCTAAGAACATTTGTGGCAGCACAAAAAATACTAAAGGAGTCCTCCAGGCTTTCCTTCTGCTGACAGAAAACGACCCCAGATAGAAACTCGGAAGTGCGTGGAAAAATGAAGTGCACCAGGAAAGTAAATATGTTTGTAAATTAAAAATATGAGGACTGTCACTTTGGGAGGCCGAGACGGGCGGATCACGAGGTCAGGAGATCAAGACCATCCTGGCTAACACGGTGAAAGCCCGTCTCTACTACAAATACAAAAAAATGAGCCGGGCGTGGTGGTGGGCGCCTGTAGTCCCAGCTACTCGGGAGGCTGAGGCAGGAGAATGGCGTGAACCCGGCAGGTGGAGCTTGCAGTGAGCTGAGATTGCACCACTGCACTCCAGCCTGGGCGACAGAGCGAGACTCTGTCTCAAAAAAAAAAAAAAAAAATTGAGGACTGTGCAGCAACAGCTGTGGTGGCACACGATGATGATGACATGTGGAGATGAATATCCACGGCAACGATAGCACCAGGTCTCTGAAGAAGGGTGAGTGAAATTACACAGTTGGAAAGTTCTTTGTCATTGTGTAAGGTCAGGTGCGGTGGCTCACACCTGTAATGCCAGCGTTTTAGTGTTAACTGGCTCTGCCTGCCTATGATTCACTTTATGGACCATTAAATCATAAATCATAATCATAAAGCTCCCATTTTCCACAAATGTGACTTCTGAAGCTTTGCTCTGCACTTAATGGGTTCATTGTGTTTTGCAATGATAATTTTTCTGAAAGAACTGCTTTCCAACTGGATTACTAAATTCTGTAGAAAATGAGGTTCCGCAGACAGAGGTGGTTTCATGGGGCTGTTTTCAGGTGCCCATCCAGCCTGATGTTTGTGTTTTTCAGACTTGAAGAGGGTGCTTTGTTCAGAACCCACTCCACCTCCCAGGTGCTCAGACACCAGAGGCCCATTCTGCCACAGACACTGGGGTGGAGACGCTTGATGAAAACAAGGGAACGTGGCGGGGTACAGTGGCTCATACCTGTAATCCTAACACTTTGGGAGGCTGAGGTGGGAGGATCGCTTGAACCCAGGAGTTTAAGGCCAGCCCGAGCAACATAGTGAGACCCTGTCTCTATAAAAAGAAAATAAAAATAAATAAGGGAATAAAAGTGAGAGGTGGGGGCAGCTAGGCTGAGTGCAGCCCAGATGGAGTTAGGGAACCTCATGAGGAGCAAAGACTGGGCCGTGCAGAAATGGCCAGGCCCTTAAAGCCCCAACTAGAGCTCAGCCATCGGCCATCAGCAGCCTGGGATCCTGCCCAGGGGCCGTGGGCCCACTTTATTACCCAGAGCTGAGGGCTCTTTCTTTTGGAAGGAGGTCCCAGGGGGACACCCCTGCAGGGCCTCCCACCTCTCCCAGAGCACCTCTGCAGTTGGTGGTTTCACTTTACTCTTCCAGGAGACACTTCCCTTGATGCTGCTGTTGGTATTTTCCCTTAATTTCAACCTCAGGCACCACAATTTCCCCATTCTTGGTCTCAGACACCTCCAGATATGAGACACAGCTGGAGAGATGCTAACATAAATCAAACCAATTAGAACCTGCACGGGTCTCCAGCTGGTGGTGGCCCTATTAATTAGTGGAGAGCCTCAGACATCTGAGCAATCACAGGTGATGGAAGGGCTGAAGCTGGCAGGAGACAATGTGGAACTCAGAGCCCTTCCCCTGACTTAAAATGTCCAAGCTCGGGAAAGCTCAAATGTAGGAGAGTGAGAACTGTCTAGTGCACATAATAGTCTTTTCTCAGAATCAACTTTTGGGGGCCCCCTGGGGTCCCCACACTACAGCCTCCCTGGCCCCATGAGGCCACTTGAAAGCCGGCTGACCTTTGGGAAAAGGTTCCAGTTTAGGATTCAAGAAACCTCACATCCTGAGTGAAGAGGCTGGATGCACAGCTCTAAAAAGCCCTTCCAGGGATTCCAAAGGTTGGAGTCAGGGCTGGGGTGAGGGCAGAAACCCCAGGGGCCCCAGATTTTTCTTGCAAGCATACAACCAAAGGCACATGTGTGTACCACGCCATGGGGCCAAACTCCTAACCCTGTGTCATGTAACAGAGTGTGGGGGTTCCTCCCCACTCGGCATGGTTATTCCCCTTCTTCCTGCCTTCCTGGCAGACAAGGAGGTCAGGGGTCCCAACTCCTTCTTGAAGGACTATCATCTCCATCCATGTCTGACAGCAGCAGAGCCCTCCGATGCTGAAACTATGGAGGGGCCTCAGCAGCAGCCAAATCCAAGAAGGCAGAGCCGTTTATCCTTCAGATCTCTTCCTGTGGGCCTCTACCATCTTCACTATCTCCATCACCATCGTCACCACCGCCACTAGAACCATCACCACCATCATAGCCATCATCATCATTGGCATCATCTGTCTCCTGAACATTAGCAAACTTTTTTTTTTTTTTTTTTTTTTTTTTTTTTGAGATGGAGTCTCACTCTCACCCAGACTGGAGTTCAATGGCACGATCTTGGCTCACTGCAAACTCCGCCTCCCGGGTTCAAACGATTCTCCTGCCTCAGCCTCCCGAGTGGCTAGGATTATGGATATGCGCCACCACGCCTGGCTAATTTTTGTATTTTTAGTAGAGACGGGATTTCACCATGTTGGCCAGGATGGTCTCGATTTCCGGACCTCGTGATCCGCCCACCTCGGCCTCCCAAAGTGCTGGGATTACAGGTGTGAGCCACCGCGCCCGGCCAACATTAGCAACCTTTACATGTGGTTTGGTCTATAGACTTAAAAAAAATTTGGGGGGCACATATCTATATTAAATTACATGTTTGACAACACACTCTTATTGTTCAAAACATGGCCCTTCTTTAAGTATATATTTTTATTTATTTTTATTTTATTTTATTTTTAATTTTATTATTATTATTATTTTTTTGAGACGGAGCCTCGCTATGTCGCCCAGGCTGGAGTGCAGTGGCGCAATCTCAGCTCACTGCAAGCTCTGCCTCCCGGGTTTACGCCATTCTCCTGCCTCAGCCTCCTGAGTAGCTGGGACTACAGGCACCCACCACCGCGCCTGGCTAATTTTTTGTATTTTTAGTAGAGACAGGGTTTCACCGTGTTAGCCAGGATGGTCTCGATCTCCTGACCTTGTGATCCGCCTGCCTTGGCCTCCCAAAGTGCTGGGATTACAGGCGTGAGCCACCATGCCTGGCCTGTTTTTATTTTTTGAGATAGGGTCTCACTCTGTTGCCAGGCTGGAGTGTAGTGGTACGATCTTGGCTCACTGAAGCCTGAACTCCCAGGCTCAAGCAATCCTCCCACCTCAGCCTTCCAAGTAGCTGGGACTCCAGGCACACACCACCACGCCTGGCTAATTTTTGTATTTTTTGTAGAGATAGTGTTTCGCCACGTTGCCCAGGTTGGTCTCAAACTCCTGAGCTCAAGTGATCCACCTGCCTTGGCCTCCCAAAGTGCTGGGATTACAGGCATGTGCCACCTTGCCTGGCCTATTTTATTTTTTGATACAGGGTCTTGCTCTGTTGCCCAGGCTGAAGTGCAGTGGCACAATCATAACTCACTGAGGTCTTGACCTCCTGGACTCAACCAATCCTCCTGCCTCAGCCTCCTGAGTAGATGGGACTACAGGTATGTGCCACCACGCCCAGCTAACATTTTTTATTGTTAGTAGAGATGAAATCTCACTATGATGCCGAGGCTGGTATCGAATTCCTGGGCTGAAGCAATCCCAAAGTGCTGGGGTTACAGGCATGAGCCACTGTGCCTGGCCCTGTATTTATAAAATGTGAGGCCGGGCACGGTGGCTCACGCCTGTAATCCCAACAGTTTGGGAGGCCGAGGCAGACGGATCAGGAGGTCAAGAGATGGAGACCATTCTGGCTAACACGGTGAAACTCCGTCTCTACTAAAAATACAAAAAATTAGCCGGGCGTGGTGGCAGGTGCCTGTAGTCCCAGCTACTCGGGAGGCTGAGGCAGGAGAATGGCATGAACCTGGGAGGTGGAGCTTGCAGTGAGCCGAGTGCGCACCACTGCACTCCAGCCTGGGCAACAGAGCGAGACTCCATCTCAAAATAATAAATAAATAAATAAATAAATAAATAAATAAATAAATAAAGTGAAACAAACTCCCATGATGAGCCTGAAAACCGACCAGAACCCTCATCTCTCCCGTGCTCCCCTTCCCTTCTGTCCTCTGTTCCCACCACCTAGTGGGATTTCAAGCCAGCAAAGGTGGCTTAGCCCAGATTCTGAGTGGACAAGGATAAGGCCAATCAACAAAACGTGCTGAGGAATGACTTACACAAGAGCTTGATTGAAAGCTTTTATGACTTTTTAAAATTAAAAACAACATATAGAGCAACAGGAATTAAATGGTTAAATTGCATCAACAGCCAATGTTTGAAACCAGCTCTCCCTCCACTGTAGACTAGAGACCCTAGTGCTGCTGACGGGGTCTTGTGGCACCCCTGAGATTGTCCTGGCAAAGTCGAGAACATGTCCAGGTCACAACAGATTCTGGTGTGTTCTGCAGAGCGTGTGTTTTACAAGCCATGTCCCTCCCCATGGCCAAGGTGAAATAGGCACAAGTTCTGTGCCCTGCGCCCCATGTCACAAGCAGCACAATAGCCATTCAGGCCAACACGTCCAGAACTATATGACAATCAAATGATAAGAACTTGTTTCCAGGTTACAAATATTTGTAATGCTTCCCTCTGAGGCCACAGCAGGCCCTATGTCCCAGCCCCTAAAGTTGCTCCCCTTGTTTCCACGGGCAAAGGGCCTATCCTTTGCCAACTGCTCCCCTGGCTGTAATGGAAGAGCAATTGCTGGCCCTTCCCAGTCTCTGATGTCCTGGTATACCCAGGACAATGGCAGCTACATGAGTCTTAGTCTCTCAGTTCTGGAGCGCTGGACTGAGGCTGGAAACAGGGCAGCTCCCCCATGGCCTAGTCTCCTGTAACAGCCAGGCTTTCTTCAGGACCCCTGCTGTGTGTCTCAGGGGTGCTGGGATCCTGTTCTTGGCTGGAGGACTGTGGCTTACAGGCCGAGTGCCCCTTCTTTCTCTCCCTGTTGGTCCAGGGTTAATAAGAGACTATGGTGAATCATCTTCTGCAGGGCTGAGGCTGCAGGGGCCAGCTCTGCTCTGTGTCCTGTTGAGGATGTTTCTAGAAAGCTCAGTGTCCACCAGTGCAGGTCCTGCTCTTGGGGAGCATCTTGGAGTCTTACCACCCACACTTTACCAGGCTCCAGCAGCAATTTCCAGTGCTGCCCTGGGGTCCTCAGGGCCCTGTCTGGGGTCATCTTCTGCAGGTAGGTGGCATCATAGCAGCCCACCATGGAGACAAGCTGCAGGGCCAGTAACCAGGCCTCATCCTCGTCAGGGTCCACTGCCCAGATAATGCCCAGCCCCAACACCATGGGCTCCCCTGGGGGCAGGTCCACTTTGAGAAACCCCTGCTATGAAGGAAAGAAGCTTGGCCAGTGTGAGCAGGTAAGAAGCCCCTCAAATCTCCAGGGCAGACCCTGGGTCCAGTCAGCATCCTCAAGTCCCAGGCCCAGGGGTACAGCCTCCTGAGGCCCTAGTTCAGTGGGCACAAAGTTGGGGTCCAGACCTGCATCTTCCAACCCTTCTGGGGCTGATGCCAGGGTCCCTAGCCCCCATGCCTCAGAGCCCTCCTGTGCAGGCTGTCCTGGGCTCTGCCCCCAGCTCAGCTCCATCCCTGAGGACCCCTCCTGCTCCGACTCTGCCTCAGTGTGCTCCATCAGCTCAGGGTCCCAGTTGTCTTCTTCCCAGTCCTCTGACTCCAGCAAGTCTTTAAGGTCTAGAAAGGCAGCCTTGAAGCAAGTGAAGCAAATGCTTAGCTGATCTCCATGTTGAAGCTGATACATCCAGGAGGCGTAGAGGTAGGACATGCCCTCTTCCTCATACCGCACGCTGACCGGAGGGCACATGGCCAGGCTGCCTGCCTCCTACCGGGGTGGACAGCAACAGTCTGGCCTTCAGAGGATCTCAGACAGTCTGGCCTCAGGTGCTGGGGCCAGTAGGATGCTGGGGGGCAGGGATGAAGGGGACGAGGAGCAGGAGGAGAAAGGGGTTTCCTATCCAGGGATTTGGGGTGGAGTGGATGACCTGGGTCCCAGCTCAGTGGGGACCTGTAGAGGGTGGAAGCTTGAACTTCTGGAAATGTCTTCAGCTTCTGCAGTTGCTGTGGTCTCAGGGAGCTGGAAAGGCAAAGGAAGGGAGGTTAGGCACCCCCAGCAGGCAGGGTGGAGCGAACTGTGGGGACCAGCAGGGGCAGGGATGTCAGGGTTCAGACTGGCCCTTTAGTGGGGACCCTACTCAGTTTGAACAGCACCAGGGCTGGGAAGCCTTCAGTTCCTCCATCCGACCTCCCTGGGCTCATCATCCACCTCCTACACCTTAGGGACCTCAACACCCTGTCAGCCTCGCCTGACAGAATACAGAGAACAAGGGAAACTGGCAGAGGTGGGGGACATGGAGGTGAGAACCCTGAAGGAAACTAGGGAACCTGGGGAAGGAACCCTGAGGGGAAACTGGGAACCTGAGGAGTGGGAGGCAGGGGAGCTGGCGGAGCTGAGGGGAGCTGAAGGAACTGAGGGAACCTGAGGAGAAACTAAAGAGGGAAACTGGGGGAACCTGAAGAACCACAATATCACAAACTGGGGGAACCTGAGAGAAACTGGGGGAACCTAAGGAGAACTGAGGGAACAGGGAAACCTAAGAGTGGGGAAACTGGGGGAGGCTGGCAGAGCAGGGGACTTGGGGAACCTGGGAACCACAGAGGAGACAGAGCTGGGGGCTCCTGGAAGGCAAAACTGGGAACAGGAAGAAACTATGGGGGAAGCAGGGGAAACTGGGGAACCTGGGGAAACTGGGGGAGGCAGGGGAACAGGGGCAGCAGGCAGGGGACAGGGGACCTGGGGGCAGGAGAACAGAGAGCTGGGGGACAGGCAAACTGGGAGGGGGCAAGGCTGGGGAACAGTGGGAACAAGGCAGAGGCAGAGGCAAGGGGGAACAAGGGTTTCGGCTCTTCGGCTCGGGACAGGGGGGACCAAAGAAAAATAAAGCTCGGCTCGAGGCTCAAAGAAACTCGGGAAAATAAAGAAACTCCTCGGCACAAAAGACAAAAGGAATTTCGAGAACAAAGGCTCAAAAGAAACTCCGAGATTTCAAAGAGCTCGAGAACAGATCGAGATCAAAGAAGAACAAAGAAATAGAGGAATGGCTCTCATCGAACAAAGCTCAGGAACAAGGAACTCGGCGCTCGAGGCTCGGCGCTCTTTCAAAACTAAGGGGAACAGGGGAACCTGAAGGAACCTGAGAGAACCTGAGGGAAACTGGGGGAACCTGAGGGAAACTGGGGAAACCTGAGGGAAACTGGCAGAGCTTGAGGGCACCTGAAGGAAACTGAGGGAACCTGAGAGAAACTGAGGGAAACTGGGGGAACCTGAAGAAACCTGTCACAAACTGGGGGAACCTGAGAGAAACTGGGGGAACCTGAGGGAAACTGAGGGAACTTGAGGAAACCTGAGGGAAACTGAGGGAAACTGGGGGAACCTGAGGGAAACTGGCAGAGCTTGAGGGGACTTGAGGGAACCTGGGGGAACCTGAGAGAACCTGAGGGAAACTGGGGGAACCTGAAGAAACCCTCAGATCCTAGACTGTACGGGGGTGAACATCAACCTGTGGTTGCGGTATGCGATGACTGGCACAATGTACAGTCCTGTCGTGTTTGTAAAATGTGATCCCTGCTTTGCTGTCTCTTTCTTTTTTTTTTTTTTTTTTTTTTTTTTTTTTTTGAGAGCCGGAATCTGTCATCCCCAGGCTGGGCGTGGTGGCCAGACCTCAGCTCACTGCAAGCTCCGCCTCCCGGGTTCACGCCATTCTCCTGCCTCAGCCTCGGTAGCTGGGACTACAGGCGTCGCCACCGCAAAGCCGGCTAGTTTTTTTTTTTTGTATTTTTGAGAGTAGAGACGGGGTTTCACCGTGTCAGCCAGGTGCTGTCTCTTTCTTAAAAGTTCTCTGAATTTTAGGAACGAGCCAATTGTCAATTAGTTATTGTTTAAACACATTTTCCCCTTTGTGGTTCATCTCTTTGCTCTTTAAACAGAGACACTTGTAAATTAACACTTGTTTCAATAGATTTTATTTTTTACAGCAGTTTTAGGTTCATATCAAAACTGAGCCAAAAGCATGGAGCTCTCCCACCATGGAGCTCCTGTAGGTGCACAGCCTTCCCCAGTCCCACCATCCCAGCCATGTGTTACACATTGTTATTATCGTCATCACCTCTGCAGTTTCCATTTGGCTTTCCTCTGGTGCTGTGCATTCTGTAGGTTTGGACACACATATAATCATGCAGACCCACCACTCTAATATCGTACAGACAGGTTTCTCCACCCCAAGATTCATCTGCGTTCTGCATTTTCATCCCTCCCTCTCCCAGCCCCTGGCCACCAGGGATCTTTTGACTGTCTCCTGAATTTTGCCTTTTCCAAATGTCATAGAGCTGGACTCACACATTACATAGTCTTTTCAACTTCTTTTTTAGTAGTATGCACTTTGGTTCTTCCATGTCTTTTGTGGTTTGATAGTTCACTTTTTTTTTTTTTCTTTTTGAGACAGGGTCTTGCTCTGTCACCCAGGCTGGAATGCGGTGGCAAAATCAGTTACTGCAGCCTCAAGCTCCTGGGCTCATGTAGTCTTCTCACAGCCTCCCAAATAGCTGGGACTACAGGTGCGCACCAGCATGCCCCGATAAGTTTTGTATTTTTTGTGAGACAGGATCTCGCCATGTTGCCCACACTGGTCTCGAACACTTGGGCTCAAGTGATCCGCCTGCCTCTGCCTCCCGAAGTGCTGGGATTACAGACGGGAGCCACCTTGCCTGGCCAGCTCACTTATTTTTTAACACTGAATGATATTGCATTGTCTGGATGTACCATGCTTTATTTATCCTTTCATCTATGATGGAAGGACATCTTGGTTGCTCCCAGGTTTGGGCAATTATGAATAAAGCCACTACCAATATTCGTGTGCAGATTTCTGTAGACGTAAGTTTTCAACTCATTTTGGTAAACTCTGAGGAGCGGGACTGCTGGATGCTGTGGTCAGAGTGTGTTTAGTTTTGTAAGAAAGTGACAAATTGTCTCCCACAGTGGCCCTGCGGGAGGAGCCCCCAAACCCTTTCCCTACATCCCCATGACCTCTGCTCCTCCCGACCTGGGGGCTGTCTGTGCCTGGCTTGGGTCATCCACGCACCTGGGCTGCCTGCCACCCCCACCAGGTTAGGGCTCGGATCAGGGCCACCCCTCACCCCGGGGCTTCCTCATCCCAGCCCTGGGGCAGGGGCAGGTGTGGAGCTTTGGCTGCCAGGTGTCCTGCTGTGGATGGAGAGGGTGTTGAGCTCATTCCCTGAAGACTCAGGTGCCTGAGCCGCCTGGCTGGTCCCCTCAGGCGCGAGGAAAGTAGTAGTTGAGGGACCCCACAGAGAAGCCTGTTAATGGGTCTGGTGGTCAGAGGCTCCCGGGAGGAGCCCCCGGGTCCTGGTTTTCTCTGAAAAGGCCACTCAAGGCCTCGGGGCTGAGCTGTGGCTGCCCTGGCCAGGAGGGGGCCAGAGGGGGCATTGCACCTGTCGTGAACACTAAGGGCTGGGCCAGCGGGCGTCTGGAGGATGAGGACCCTCCCACCGGACCCCTCCCAGCCCCAGTTCGCAGGCCCAGCTGGCTACCAGCAGAGTCACTGCCTAAAGGAGGTTTTGACAGGGGAGCGGCAGAGCCCTTTGAGGGCCCCTGTGGAGAGCAGGCTCCTTGCTGGTTTGCGTGGCTTTTTCACTCCGTAGTTGCATCGAGAATTTAATATGCTGCGACCTTGTTGCCCAGCAGGAGCGGTGCGGGACCGGCAAGTTGACAGGGAAGTGTTGGTGGGTGCATGGCAACGTCCTCTCTGGGAAGCTGTGGCCAGCGCGTCCTGGCCAACCAGGGCCTGGGCAGGGACTTGCCTCTCGGACCTCAGCCTCACCCTGATCTGAGAGTGTAGGGCCCTCTCAAGGTCCTCGGTGACCTCAGCAGCCTGGGACGGAAACTTTGGATCACTCCCTGGGCAGCTGGGTACAGGAGAGGCCACTCGAGGCAGAAGCTGGGATGGACAGCTGGATTCGGGGCCCAGAGGGAAACTGTGGCAAGACTTGGTGGGTGGATGGTACCAGAGGAACAGGACATGGCCATCATCAGGGAATCCAGCACTGCTGTATCTCCAGAAGGACCAGGCATTTCCCCAGCTGCAAAGACCACTGATGAAGCAGCACAGCCATTGTGGGACCAAGGCCATGACCCAGAGCCACTGGGGCCCTGAGCCTGACACCCAGATTGCCCACAAGCCAAAACTCCATCCCCACCATCCTGGGGTGCACAAGCTCTCGTTAGGAACAGGTGAAGAGGTGGAGCCCAGGAAACTGAACACAACCCAGAGGGGGTGGGCGCGCAGGGACAAGGCTGCCAGATGGGCCTGGCCAAGCTCAGGGGCTCCCCAGCTACCTTGGGGGAACAGATGCCAGTTGAGCCCTGCAGCGGAAGGGGGTGAGGCCACATCACGCCCTTCAAGCGCTGGCTTCCGAGCAAGGGGCTTCGTTTCTGTCTCGCCCACAACGCCTCGCACAGGTCTGGGGCCCAGAGAACATTCCAGAGATGCTTGTGGAGTGGAGCAGCTTTAATGTCTTATGACACATTCTTGCTTCTCTGTTGGCTTCTTACCTGTGTCCTCGGGATGGCTGCCAAGGTGCTACCAACCTGCTGCCTCCCTGGCCGAGGCTCGGAGCCTCCTGGGCTGGTGCCTTCCCGGACACAGGATCTCCAGCAAGTCCAGGAATCTGACCTGAGCTCACCAATCGTGCCCAGGGAAACCAGCCAGCCCCCAAAGCCTCCAAGACCCAAGTGGGCTTGGTTCTGTTGGCAGAGGACCCAGCTGGAGTCAAACCCTAACAAGAAAGAAAAGTGTGTTTAGATAATCAGGTGACTCACCAAATAGAACTTTCTTGAAAACTGTTTTAATAATCAAGACCAGGAAAGGATTATGGAATATTCTAGCAAAGTCCAAGTACTTGGATTTTAAAGTCAACATTTATCTTCTTGCTCTTATATTACAAAGTTCCACCCTCACCTCCAGTCTCAATATTTGCACAAAGCATTTCAGCAGCACATGCAATGGCATTGATTGGCTTTTCCCTCTCACTCCTCCGCACAGACACTAAAGAAGGAGAGGAGCAGTTTTCTTTGTTTCTTGCATGAATTGACTACTGAGGCTCATCAGAGAGATGCTGCCTGTGGGAGTGATGCACGGCCTCTGCTTCCATGGAGAAAAGCCACACGGTGGTGGCCAGGGTGGGACGCGCCTGTGGACCTGGAGGACAGATGTGTTCTGAGAAGCTGCCTGTTTCTTCTTTTCTTTTGTTTGTTTTTGAGATGGAATTTCACTTTTGTTGCCCAGGCTGGAGTGCAATGGCGTGATCTTGGCTCACTCCAACCTCCACCTCCCGGGTTCAAGCGATTCTCCTGCCTCAGCCTCCCAAGTAGCTGAGATTACAGGCACCCGTCACCATGCCCAGCTAATTTTTGTATTTTTAGTAGAGACGGGGTTTCACCATGTTGGCCAGAATGGTCTCTATCTCTTGACCTCGTGATCTGCCCTTGGTCTCCCAAAGTGCTGGGATTACAGACGTGAGCCACCACACCCGGCCGAGTGGCTTCCTTACAACAGACCCTGTCCAGGGGACCACAGTCACCTCCCCTCACTCCCAGCCCACCCTTCCTCCTCATTTGCTTTGTCCACCTACTCAGCTCCATGGCCCACTGGTGGCCTCCGTCCTTCTGAAGGACCAAGAAGCCACTGCCGTGTGGAGGCACCTCCATGTGCCCTGGTCAGGTCTGTCGCCAGTGCCGTGGGAGGATCAGAACACCCTGGATCACCCTGGGCCATCATCCAAATTGTAATCACGGACTTACAGGCTGTCCTTCTAAAAATAACTTTTGGTATTGTTTGCTTATTTCAAAGTAAACAAATTCATTGTCAAACATTTAGAAAAGAGGCAAGCAAATAAGAGGAGAGAACATCACCAGCCACACGTTCTCCAGAGAGTGCAAAAAGCAAGGTCTCTGCATCTCACTCTCAAGCAGGAAGAACGTTTGCAGGAGAGGAAGGAGAGAGGGCCTAGGCGCTGTGGCCACCTGTGGCCAGCTGTGTCCTGAACCCTCCTGGGGTCTGTCTTGAACCCTCCTGGGGTGGGATTTCCATTATTATCTTCCCTGGGCTGGGCCAGAGCCTGGTTGGGGCCTGGGGCCCCATCCTGAGTCCAGAGTCTGTGACTCCTCCATAGGCCCCAGGGTCTGTGCAGTGACAGTCTCTGGGCAGCAAAAGAGCAAATGAGTGCTGGGAATTGTGGGCCCTTCCCTACAAAGGCAGGGTGGTGATCCCGCCAAGCCTAGGGTCTTTGAAACCACAGGTACATCCTTGCTGTTCTGTCAAACATAGCTGTGGATAACTTGAGTCCATCTAGGGGTGGGTTTCTAGGCGGCTGGGGACCAAGCGAGAGGGTGGAGGTGGCCACGTGAGACCCCGGGAAGCAGAGCCCCCACCACCACAGGGGATTTCTCCATCCACAATGGCAAGGGTGGGGGCTGCCCTGAAAGGTCAGCAAAGACCACCATTGGGGAAGGTCTTGGACATGACTCTGAGCAGTCCCACAGGGAAAGGGGACTGGTGTCTCCTGGAGGGAGGTGCTGGAAGAAGGCCAGAGAGGAAGGGTGGCCAGGAGTCCCCATTTCCACACCCCAGACCTGTGGAAACACTGCCCCGGGCAGCTCTGTGCCCTGCCAACCTCCTGGCCTGATGCAGCTTAGAAAGAAGCTGCCCGGGAAGGAGGCACCCCCACCTCCGTCCCTCCATTGCCAGCCTTTTCTGGAAGTCTGGGTGCCTTCAGGTTTGGGGATACAGAAATATCCCCCCAACATTCCAGGACTCCGGGCCTTTGAACACCCACGCAGGACGAGGCAGCGGGGGTCACATTCCCTCGGACTCTCCCCTCTTGGCTTCCCCCCATCACCCAGGGCCAGGGAGGCTGGGGCAGGTGCAAACCCAATCCTGGCAGTTGGCAGCGGCTTCCAGGCACCTGCATGACCCTGTCTGTAGCCTGCAGGAGCAGGTGCTGCCTGTGAGGTGGGCCCTGGGTTCCAGCAGATGCAGGAGGGTATGAGAGTGCAGCCATCCTCCTACCCCCTCTCTCCCTGAGGCCTCCACAGTAGATTTAGGGTTCATGCTTCTGGGTGAGATGGAGCTGAGGGCCTGCAATTCTAAAGGTCTGGGTCACACCTGGGCAATGGAGGGCCAGGCTCCATGGCTATGGGGCCCTGTTAGCCATAGACTCCTTCATCAAATAAACCAAATATAGAAGACAAATACCGGGGGTCCTGGTGCTCGATTTTGTTTTTTGCTCTCATCACCCTATAAAATGGCATCTCCATAAAGACATGAAATAGCCGGGCATGGTGGCTCGCGCCTGTAATCTCAGCACTTTGGGAGAACAAGGCAGGTGGATCACCAGAGGTCAGGAGTTTGAGACCATCCTGGCTAACATGGTGAAACCCTGTTTCTACCAAAAATACAAAAATTGACGGGGCGTGGTGGTGTGCGCCTGTAATCCCAGCTACTCCAGAGGCTGAGGCAGGAGAATTGCTTGAACCCGGGAGGTAGAGGTTGCAGTGAGCCAAGATCACACCACTGCACTCCAGCCTGGGCAACAGAGTGAGACTCTGTCTTTAAAAAAAAAAAAAAAAAAAAAAAGCCAGGAGCGGTGGTTCACGCCTGTAATCCCAGCACTTTGGGAGGCCAAGGCGGGCGGATCACAAGGTCAGGAGATCAAGACCATCCTGGCTAACATGGTGAAACCCCGTCTCTACTAAAAATACAAAAAATGCCGGGCGCGGTGGCTCAAGCCTGTAATCCCAGCACTTTGGGAGGCCGAGACGGGCGGATCACGAGGTCAGGAGATCGAGACCATCCCAACTAACCCAGTGAAACCCCGTCTCTACTAAAAAATACAAAAAACTAGCCGGGCGAGGTGGCGAGCGCCTGTAGTCCCAGCTACTCGGGAGGCTGAGGCAGGAGAATGGCGTAAACCCGGGAGGCGGAGCTTGCAGTGAGCCGAGATCCAGCCACTGTACTCCAGCCTGGGCGACAGAGCGAGACTCCGTCTCAAAAAAAAAAAAAAAAAAAGACATTAAACGAAACTAAGGAGAAAAATGGCATGTATTAAACATTCTGGGTAAATCAGAGCCATGTCACACTGACCTCACCCTTAGCCACCAGCTGTCTGCCCCGTGGAGCCAGGCTCATCACTGTCTGTCATCTGAGCGAGGGCACCGAGCATGATGAATAATACATTTTTGGTTTTTTGGTTAAAAATAGCTTGAAATATTTACTTCAGTTTAATCTGTTCATTTTTAAACCACAGGAAAACCAAAGTTGTGCAGAGAGAGTGAGCTGGGAGGTTAGGGGGCCTCAATCCTACTTCACAGGACCCAGTCCACATGTGGCTCAATCCTGCTCCATAAAGACCCTGGTCACAAGCCGTGGCCCACCCCACATGGCCTAGTAACACAGAACAACCCTCAATTCAGCCCAGAAGCTCCTGGTACTGGGTGTGCCCCCAGCAGCCCTTGGCACCACCATAAACCCCACTTGGAGATACAATGGGGGCCACTGCCAGGCACACAAATGGTCCCAAAGGAGGATGGCCTCCCCCTCCTCTGCCCACTGGTCTGGATCCCACCTCCCAGGGGTGGGCACCGGGGGTTCTGTCCAAGGGAGGGGGCTCTGCCCATGATGACTGGGAGGTGGCATCGTGCCCACCCTGGCATGCACAGCGCCCACACACAGGAAGTGGCGTGGCAGCGACAGCCCCTGGGTGTGAGGCCCCCCATGCCCCTGGTGTCCTCGCTGAGATCTCAGACTGGAGAAGCAGGTACTGGAAGCGGACTTAGCCAGTCCACACACCTCCCGGCAGGGAGGGAAGATTATGGGAATCGAGGTCTTCCGGGTGCACCTGTGCCACCCCCACGCAACTTGGGGTAGGCGCCTGGCATCCCTGGGCACCTCTGGGTGCAGCAAAGCCGCCCAGAGGCAGCAGGATCAATTTCTAGGCCCTGGATTTGGGCGCCAACTTGCTGTGTGCCAATAGCACCCCCTGGTGGTCACTTCAGTCTGCACAGACGCTCGTGCTTTTGTGCCACCAGATCAGCCAGGCCGGCAAAGGGGCCCTGCCATTGGTCCGGTCTCTGGACTGGTTTCTGGGAAGAACTGGGAACCCATGGCTGGCCCTTTAGCGATTCCTAAGACCTCCTGACCCTCCTCCTCCAACCTGCTCTGCCTCCATCTTCAGATCTGTGACATTGGGATGTTGCACACGGTGTCCGAACGGCAACCCGCGTCCTCTTTCAGCCGAGAGTCTGGCAGGTGGGCTGAGGCCGGGCCAGGGGCTGTACCTGGGCCACCCCCGCAAGCTTCCTCCCTCCCTCAGTCCAGCTTCACGGCCGGCCCCAGCCCTGGAGGCCCATTGTGAGTGTACATGTTTGTGTGTGAGAGCATGCACTCACGCGTGTGCAGGGGTGTGGGGGGTGTGGTATGTGCATGCACAGGTGTGTTTGTGTGTATGTGGGAGTGGGCAGCAGTGACCTCAGAGACTCCTTCCAGCAGATGCCTTGGTCACAGGGTCCCAGCCCGGCGTGGTTGCTGCTCTACACACATCTGCTGGATTGAAGTAAACAGGAAGAGTCCGTTAATAATAGAACTTGGGGTGTGGAGCAGCTGGCCCCAAAGGCAGGAGCTACAAAGTGAGAGGACGTAAAAGCAGATGCTGACTGAAGTCAGGTTTGGGGTGGATAATAGGGGACAGGTCATTCATGTTCTCTGCTTGCCTGTGTTTTCCACAGCTTCTAAAATGAACTTGAGTTACCTGGAAATAAGAAGCTCAACAATCGTAACATTCTCGGCTGCCAGCAACTCCGGCCTGGATTGAGCCCTGGAGGAGCCTCGAGGGTGGGCCGAGGAGGTCACCCGTCCAGTCCTCCTGGGCAGACCCAGTGGCTGGGGCAGAGGCCTCTGAGGTGCCAGGTGTGCCGGGCCCCATGACGGTGCACCTGCCACCAGCGCTGGTGAGATGGGCATCACCCAGGGAGGTGCAGAGAAGCGGGCAGGGCCCAGGCAGTGCAGCCAGGACTGACACACAGCCCTGACACCTGGCCATCATCAGGAACTGTCAGCCTACTTGACCTCTTTTTGTGACAAATAAGATCCTCCCCCAAGAACAGACCAGTGTCTGGAGGCATCGACCCCCACAGACACCCCTGCTGGTGTGCCAGGTGACATTGCCACCGTGGGGCCCCAAGTCAGGCGGCAAGTCTCTGTAACAAACAGCTCCAGGGGCAGTCACGCTAGTGTGGGGCTCAGTCTGTGCAGGGCCTGGGACCTGGGTAAACTCGAAGTGCAGCATCAGAGTCCAGGGGCCCCTGCACCCCAGGCCAAAGGTCGCCCTTGTCCCACAGACGGTTCAGGCCCCAAGGGCGGCTGGCTCGCAGCTGGGCATCTTGCCCTGAAAACCACAGGCTCTGTGCAGAGGGGAACCCGAGAGAGGCCTGTAGACGCCACACATGATGCTGGTGTCACATTGAAATAGTTTCGGCAGGAGGCAGTGGCGCACACCTGTAATCCCGGCACTTACGGACGCCGAGGCGGAGGCTAGGAGTTCGAGACCAGCCTGGCCAACACGGTGAAACCCCGTCTCTACTAAAAATATAAAAATTAGCTGGGCGTGGTGGCAGGTGCCTGTAATCCCAGCTACTCCAGAGGCTGAGGCAGGAGAATTGCTTGAGCACGGGAGGTGGAGGTTGCAGTGAGCCGAGATCGCGCCACTGCACTCCAGCCTGGGTGAAGAGCGAGACTCTGTCTCAAAAAAAAGAAAAAAAAAAGAAATACTTTGACCCCAGAGCCATTCTGGCACAACCTAAAAAGCCGACTCTAACATTTGAGCTTTTAAAAACACCAAGGAATGTGGGAAAGTGACATGCTGTCCCCGTGGTCCTGGGGCCGTGTGGAGGGCAATGCGTCCTGCACAGATGCCCTGTGTGTGGCCCTCACTGAAGCTGCAGAGTCTGCTCCTGCTGAAAGCTCTGGACTGCAGACGTCTGCCTCTCGGGACACTTGGGAGCTCCAGACAACCCAGGAAACCCGAAGGTGACTTCAACACCGTTCGTTCTCTCAGTAACGCATATAATTAATAAAGTAAAAAATCCTTTAAAGCGAGGCTTTGGGGAAACGGAATTGTTGTGTCTCAGAAGGCGTTAACCAAGTTCCAATCATTTTACAATTGGGAAACCTTCTAAGAAAATTATCTACACATCTGCTTACAAATCAAAGCCAGAGTGTTTTCCACTGTCAGGAAACCGGGAGAGGCTCAGGAACGCGGGGGAGGCAGTCACGAAATCGCTAATTAAAACCAGCGCTTTCCCACCCTTCTGGCTGGGAGGGGCCGAGGAAGACAGAGGAAGCGGAAGAGGCCAGGAGAAGGCAGCGATTGAATGGATTATTGTCCCAGTCTCCTCCTTTGTGTTTATGTTTGTACTTTTCCAATGATAACAGCTTTGTTTTGAACATCAGCCTACCCCAGGCCATGCAGAGCTCTGCGATCCTGGCTACCCCAGTGGCTCCAGCGGCCAACAGGGTTGACTGTACTCACCTGAGCAGGTGAGCCTCCCCAGAGTCACCTGGCATCGCTCTGGCGGGTTTGAAAGGGGGGTCAGGATCCCAGGACATGCACCAGAGCTGGGGTCACGGGGGCAACTGAAGCACCCCTCACGGACATTTTTAAATTCTAAAATCAGAGGCTTTTGTTTAGTTGTTCAGCGTGAGGCTTCCATGCCCCTGAACGTGCGTCTCCAGTTCAGAATTTACGCTCCACTAGGAGTTCCCCGGGGCTCCACGCAGAAATCAGTGGAAGAATTGGCTCAGATCAGCCTCAGGTCCTGAGGAGCAATCATATTTCAGGGACGGCTGGTTTATTTCATCTATTATCATTCTCTCGTTTACTATTCAATTCCAGCACAGCAGGTTTCCAAATGTGAGAAGAAAACGTTTACATTGTGGGGACTGCAGCTCTAAGTTCACCGCTATGGCAGGTTTCTCTTTGAAAAATAAAAGCATTGGTTGAATCATTGACAAGGAACGTAGATTTAGAAATGTGTGTCAGGGCCGGGAGCGGTGGCTCACGCCTGTAATCCCAGCACTTTGGGAGGCCGAGACGGGCGGATCACGAGGTCAGGAGATCGAGACCATCCCAACTAACCCGGTGAAACCCCATCTCTACTAAAAAATACAAAAAATTAGCCGGGCGAGGTGGCGGGTGCCTGTAGTCCTGGCTGCTCGGGAGGCTGAGGCAGGAGAATGGCGTAAATCCGGGAGGCGGAGCTTGCAGTGAGCTGAGATCCGGCCACTGCACTCCAGCCTGGGCAACAGAGCGAGACTGTCGCAAAAAAAAAAAAAAAAAAAAAAAAAAATGTGTGTCAGATGTGGAGCTGGATGAGTTTATGACGGAGAGAGAGGTGAAGGAAAGCTATGAGGTGAGTAGCAGGGCAGGGTGGCAGCTGGCCAGCCCAGGGGGTCTCGTGGGTGTTTATGCCGGGGCCTTGGCCCAGGGCCCCGCCTGGCAGCCTCTCCTCCCCAGCAGGGCCAGCCCCCTGCAGCCCCAGGCCCTGGGGAGCAGCCTTGGAGGGGCTCTGGCTCTGATGTCTTCCTCCCTCCAATGCTGGGCCCCAGCACTCAAATGGAAACTCAAATTCTGTTTTCTGCGGGTAGAGACAGGATGACAAGAGGCCTCCCTTCTAGAAAGGAAAATGAGAGATCAGAAAAATCGGAAGGCATTGGCTGGGTGCGGCGGCTCACGCCTGTAATCCCAGAACTTTGGGAAGTCGAGGTGGGTGGATCACCTGAGGTCAGGAGTTCAAGAGTAGCCTCACCAACACGGCAACACGGCAAAACCTTGTCCCTAATAAAATACAAAAATCAGTCGGGCGTGGTGGCAGGCACCTGTAATCCCAGCTACTCAGGAGGCTGAGTCAGGAGAATCATTTGAGCCTGGGAGGCGGAGGTTGCAGTGAGCTGAGGTCGCACCATTGCACTCCAACCTGGGTGACAAGAGCAAAACCCCATCTCAAAAGACCAGACAAGAAAATCAGAGGGTCTCAGCTCTGATGGACGAGCCCACAGAGAGGGCGTTCAGGCTGGGGACCCCTCAGTCCCTGTCTCCAGTCGGAGGGAGGGCGTTCTCCTGGGCGTCCTGTTGTAGCAGGACCAGCCGCAGACAAAACTCCTCAGACACCGGATTAAAGAAGGAAGAGGTTTTTTTATTCGGCCAGGAGCATCGGCAGACTCACATCTTAAGAGCCGAGCTCCCCGAGAAAGAAATACTTGGCCTTTTCAAAGGCTTACAACTTTAAGGGGTCCACGTGAAAGGGTCGTGATAAATCGAGCAAGTGTGGGAAACATGACTGGGGGCTACCTGCATCAGCTAACGGAACAAAAAGTTTTACAATGCTTTTTTCATACAGTGTCTGGAATCTACAGATAACATAAGTAGTTTAGGCCAGGGGTTGATGTTATTATTATTACTTTGTTTAACTCCTAGGACTGGGTGGTGGTGCCAAGGTTGTCTGGCTATTTATCTTACTTTTGTTTCTTTCTGTTTACTCCTGTCTTGTGAACTAGGCAAGGTGGGGGGAGGAGGGCAGCAGGAGTAGTAGTGGTCTCCTTCCTTACCGTGCAAACAGGAAGCCCAGGTGCCTGAGGGTCCTCGGCACAAGCAGTGCAGGGACCGGGTCGGGGTCGCCCCCATGGGCGCTATCCCGAAACCTTGTGCCCTCTCTTGTATTTGCAGAGTGGTTCTTCCAACCCCACTGTGGTGGCTGGCTTATCTTTTTTGCTTTGTTTTGTTTTTTTTTGAGACGGAGTCTGGCTCTGTCCCCCAGGCTGGACTGCAATGGCTGGATCTCAGCTCACTGCAAGCTCCGCCTCCCGGATTTACGCCATTCTCCTGCCTCAGCCTCCCGAGCAGCCAGGACTACAGGCGCCCGCCACCTCGCCCGGCTAGTTTTCTGTATTTTTTAGTAGAGACGGGGTTTCACCTTGTTAGCCAGGATGGTCTTGATCTTGTGACCTCGTGATCTGCCCGTCTCGGCCTCCCAAAGTGCTGGGATTACAGGCTTGAGCCACCGCGCCCGGCCTATTTTGTTAAGTTCTGCGTCTTTAAACCTGAACCTACCGCTGAGCAGGCAGAGGTTTGCAGCTTCACACTCGAGTGTGCAGGAAACAGCTTCTCGACTTCTCCTTTGGAGCCCTCCTGGGGAGGGGCAGCCCCTCCTCGATTGCTGCTCCCTCAGACACACGCTCCCTTCTGTCAAGCCTCTGAGCCGAAGCTCAGCCATTGTGACCCCTGTGACCTGCACATATATGTCCAGATGACCTGCAAGAGCCAAGCAGTCTGGGGCAACCCAAATCTACAAAAGAAGTGAAACAGCCAGCTCCTGTCTTAACTGATTGACCAACCTTAGGACATTCCATTATGATTTGTTCCTGCCCTGCCCCCACCTGATCGACTGACCTCGTGACATCCTTCTTCTGGACAACGAGTCTTATGGTCTCCCCACCAGGTACCTTGTGCCCCCCTCTGCTGACAACAGGTAACCACCTTTAACTGTAACTTTCCAGTGTTTACCTCATTGCTGTAAAGCAGCCCCACCCCTACCTCCCTCTGCCGACTCTTCTCAGACTCAGCCCACTTGCACCCACGTGAATAAACAGCCTTGTTGCTCACACAAAGCCCGTTGGTGCCGTGTCACACAGAGGCACGTGACACAAAGTGCTGGGTTTACAGGCGTGAGCCGCCACGCCCGGCCCTCTTTGCTATTTCGTGTGAACTTTAGAACTAGTTTTTCCAATTTTATAAACAATCATCTGAGGAACGGCACTGGATTATACTCATTTCAGAAAAACGTTATCTTGGGGTCCCACCTACACACAGGCAGTGGGAAACACAGTCACGCGGCATCTGCGGCACAGAACACGGAGACCAGGCACCGGCCGGCGGCCCTGCCGAGCGAGGCTTCGCCCGGAGACTCAGCGTGTGGTCTCCGCGTCACAGAAACGGCCTTTGTAGCTGTTTGAGGTCACACCGACGAGACTTCACTTGTGTTAGCAGAACTCTGGGGACGATGTGACCCTGCATGACAGCCGGGAGCCAGATGTGGGGAGAGCGGCGAGCTGGCAGCCTGGACAGAAAGGCGGACAGAGCTGCAGCCGTGACCAGGAGCAGCAGCAGGTCCTGGGATGAGAGGGAGCTCCCGTTCTCGGACCAAACTGAAGGTCGGGCCCCATAACGAGGCGCAGTTGAACTGGGGGGGAAGCACGTATTTATTTCCCCAACCAGTCACAAGAAGGAGGCCTGGACATTATCTCCAGACCAGCTCAAATGACAAAGTCCTCCAGAGCTTATCTACCCTTTCAGCTCTATGTCCACGTGTAAGAATGTCATCTAAAGACGTAAGTGATGAACTTCTCATCTGTAACAGGTCTGAGTCCTGAAGCCCTTCCTCTGGGCCCTCAGTACATTTACTCATCTAGATGGGTCCAGGTGCTGGGGTCATGACCCTTATCTTGTCTCCTGCTAAGTCACGAGGTTGGAGAAGTTCCTTCCCGCCCCCAGTAAGCTTGTTTGTGGAGGCCTGGGGAGTTTCTTCAGAGCGGCAATAAAACGTGTTTAATCCTAAATGGGTCCTATTAAGAATTCCTTTGTTATTTTTTCATGCTTTAAAGCCCAGGAAAGGGCTAGGCAGAACTCTTGGTGGGTTTTTGTTACATTCCAGCCTTGGTACAAGGGTGCTGGCTTTTAACTCCCTCAGTACTGAAACTGGTCATGGAGGCCCACATTCGTGAGACCTGGCCTGCTGCACTCCTGCCCAGCCCACAGGCGTGGAAATCTGTGCAGCCAGACACACCCTCACCCTGCAACCACCCCCTGCAACTCCGCCCTCCCCGCTCCCCACGTTGGGAGATGTGGCAGCTGGCAGCCCGGGGCGGGGTGGGGATTTGCCCTAAAGAGAAACACGGCCGGGCGCGGTGGCTCAAGCCTGTAATCCCAGCACTTTGGGAGGCTGAGACAGGCGGCTCACGAGGTCAGGAGATCGAGACCATCCTGGCTAACACGGTGAAAACCCGTCTCTACTAAAAAATACAAAAAAACTAGCCTGGCGTGGTGGCGGGCGCCTGTAGTCCCAGCTACTCGGGAGGCTGAGGCAGGAGAATGGCTTAAACCCGGGAGGCGGAGCTTGCAGTGAGCTGAGATCCGGCCACTGCACTCCAGCCTGGGCGACAGAGCGAGACTCCGTCTCAAAAAAAAAAAAACCAAAAAAGATGACCTCCGGGAGGTTCTCAGGGGGGACACACCGAGAATCCCCCACGGTGTCTCCTGTGGGACTGTGACTGCTGAAGGCCAGAGTCAGCCCATGCACGCACACAAGGGGCTGTTGACTTAGTCACCCCCATCCAGCGCAGCAGCCATGCCTGGGAGGCCGCCCCCACCCACCAGGAGGGCCTCCTGTGGGCCAGGCTGAGCTCAGGACACCGTGATGGTCGCGCCTCCTTTTGTGTCAAAGCGGAGGGGTAGGTAGAATACGTAGTTTTCTTTGCTTTTAGCTCCGTGAAGTCTGAAGGAGCCACAGGAGCAGAGTAAGGAAGAGCCACCTGGGGCTGAGGAGGACTCGAGACTCTCACCACCTGTGATGTGGATGGCTCCGTCTCTGAAAAGTGTGCCGTATTATCTGTGGCTAAAAACGATTTAAGGCCAGGTGCCGTGGCTCACGCCTGTAATCTCAGCACTGTGGGAGGCCAAGGCAGGAGGATCATCTGAGGTCAGGAGTTCGAGACCCGCCTGGCCAACATGGCAAAATCCCATCTTCACTAAAAATACAAAATTTAGCCAGGCGTGGTGGCGGGCACCTGTAATCCCAGCTACTCAAGAGGCTGAGGCAGGAGAATCGCTTGAACCTGGGAGGTGGAGGTTGCAGTGAGCTGAGATCGCACCACTACACTCCAGCCCGGGTGACAGAGCAAGACTGTATCTCAAAAAAAAAAAAGAAAAAAAAGAATTTTACCAAAGACCAGCTTCAGCTGTCTGCCCAGCTTTTTCCTTTCCTCCTCCCTTGAAAGCAGCTTCACTGAGGTGGTGGCATGTCACAGCTCCATGAGGACCCTCCAAGCAGGGCCGTCCCGGAGGCAGTGCGCGGACAGCAGCAGCTCCGGGTGGGGTGGCCGGCACATTATACCCACTTTTAACTACATGCAAATTAGGGGGCGGGGCATTCGGAATTTCCTAGAAAAGCGGAGCTGCCTCTGGGTCATTGCCAGGAAAGGGCAGTAACATCTGGGTGTTGCCACGGCAATGGTAAAGTCACAAACTCCTGGACCTGTAGGAGCCAGGGGGCTGCCGGTGGCTGTGCTGACAGAACTGGAACCCGCTCACTTGGCTAACCCTTGTCACCCGATAGGTCATCCAAGGAGAGCCTGAACCAATCTCTGTGGCAGTTTGGTTTTAAAAAACAAGACAAAGCAAAACAAAACAAATTGTTTTACCCTCTTTCTCTTCAATTTCAAATGAGTTTCCAACGTTTACATTCTAGTTAGACCATAAATAATGAGTCTTCACACCAGCAGCTTCATAACAGCAGGTTGAAAGCAGAAAAGAAAAGAGAGGATGAGAGAGCACCTCAGAAGACTGTACGTAACTACAGCGCAGGTTCACCGTTGGAGGTCTGAATTTTTCTCACTGTCATTTGCCCACACAAATGGGCTGTCGTATGTAACCAGCTGGAGTCCCTAAGAGGACGACAAAAGCAGGGGCCAGGATGTTGGAAACTGTCTTTCCCTTTTTGGGCTAGATCCCTGGATTGAACAGGAAAATAGCAAAGAAAGGAAAGCGGAGAAGGGTTTGCAGGAAGGAGGCCAGGGAGCCTCCAGCCACTGCATGGTGCAGAGCCAGCACCCCCTCACCCTCAATCATCTCCCATCAGGGAGAGCCTCAGCACCCCAGACCTGTGCGGTGTTGGACGAATCCCTCCCACCTCCGCAGGTCACCTGTCAAGGTCAACTGTTTGCAGTCACAGGGAGCTAAGGGTGCTTTTGACCAAGAGGAATAAGGCTTTGGTGGCGGACAGCAGGAGGACATGGGAGGAAGGAGAGAGAGGTCAGGGTGCACACACTCATGCGCACAAACCAACAGCTGCTTCCAAACAAATCCCCTTCAAGGGGTTCGGTAGAGTCCCACATCCCTGGCCTCAGTTTCAAACGGCCCCTCGGGCGACTGAGCCCTCACTGAACAGAGCCCCGAGGGTGCCACAAACACAAACAAATTCAAATGCATCAAATGCCCAACTGGTGTCACTCACAGCCAAGTCTAAACAGAGCAGGGCCCTAGCCACATCCCAGAGAGGCAGAGGGTCCCTGGGTAACTCCGACTAATGCACCCAGTTCCAAAGTTCCCAAGTTCCAAAGTTTATTAACTTCTCCAAAAGTCACTTCCTTTGTGCCAGCAAAGCGTTGAAGGCAGCAGGAAGAGGAAGACAGGACTCCCGGACGAAAGCATCTCAGCGGCTGCAGGGCAGCTCCTCCCGTTCCAGCCACAGGCTCAGCGGCCACGAGCAGCTGGAACTCACAGGTGAACCGACGCCCTGTCCAACAGAAACCAGATGGGCGGGCTTGGGCCCCCCAAAGCACACAAGTTCCCCACATGGGCCACCAAAATTGTAACCAAACGCAAGTTCCGTTCGTCAGCACTTGCAGAGTCCAGTGATCAAGAGAGAGGCCTGGTGGAAAGAAAGTGACTTTATTTATTTATTATTTATTTATTTTGTTGTTGTTGTTGTTGTTGAGACAGAGTCTCGCTCCGTCACCCAGGCTGGAGTGCAGTGGCCGGATCTCAGCTCACTGCAAGCTCCGCCTCCCGGGTTTACACCATTCTCCTGCCTCAGCCTCCCGAGTAGCTGGGACTACAGGCGCCGCCACCTCGCCCGGCTAGTTTTTTGGATTTTTTTAGTAGAGACGAGGTTTCACCAGCTTAGCCAGGATGGTCTCGATCTCCTGACCTCGTGATCCGCCTGTCTCGGCCTCCCAAAGTGCTGGGATTACAGGCGTGAGCCACCGTGCCCGGCCGAAAGTGACTTTATTAACCAAAACTAGTCATGGGCAAGGGGCCGCACTCCCGTTCAAAACAACCACTTCAAATTCGTAGGGAGAAGGCAGGGGCTTGTAAAGGGCAAGCTGGCGTGGGAGGCAGGTGCTCTACTGGGTACAAGGTCTGTGTGTCTGTCTGCAGTGGCCATCTTGGGTCCCAGTCCACCTGGAGCGCGGACTGGGGTCATCTGATTAATGACTGGGTGGCTGACTCGCTGCCTGGGGGAAACCTCTGGAATTTTGCCACTGAGTTTCCAGGGTTGGTCTGTCTATTTCAAGATTAGGCCCTGGAACTTTTTTGAGACAGAGTCTCGCCCTGTTGCCCAGCCTGGAGTGCAGTGGCACAGTCACAGCTCACTGTAGCCTCCTGGGTTGAAGTGATTCTCCTGCCTCAGTCTTCTGAGTAGCTGGGATTACAGGTGTGCACCACCACGCCTGGCTAATTTTTGTATTTTTAGTAGAGATGGGGTTTTACCATGTTGGCCAGGCTGGTCTCGAACTCCTGATTTCAAGTGATCTGCCCTCCTTGGCCTCCCAAAGTGCTGGGATTACGGATGTGAGCCACCACGCCTGGCCTTTTTGTTTTTGTTTTTTTGTTTGTTTTTTTTTTTGGAGCAGAGGAAAACTTACAGGACTCACAAAGAACTGAAATGTTCACGAATGTCAAGCAAAACAGGAGTTGACTAAATGGACGGCACTCAGACAGCACCTTTTTGACTTTTGCTTGGAATATTGCTGATCCTTGTCTTGTTTTTCAGAGTCAAGGAAACTTGAACTATTCACGGCCTTTAATAATTGAGCAGAGCAAACTCCTGTGAAAGAAATTTGGAGCATGTTTGTTTCTCTGCCGGGTTCCTCTAGAATTTGGAAACTATCTGTGAGTACTCTGATGGCAATACAGTTGTTTGCATCAGTGCAATAAGAATCCATTTTTCTTTTTAACAGGATGCAGTTGGAGAAACTGGTTATTTTATCAAGGCTTTGACTGGAAGGGTATTGACTGCAAACCCTTCAAGGACTCAGTCGTGACTTGCAGAGCTGATAAAAGCCCCATGGTGAGAACTGGCCTCATACCTATCTAGGGTTCCTAACCTGTGGTCGGTAAAGAATGTCACTTTCTAATGCATCCAGGAGCTCCAAGTTTATGGTGGGACCTTAAGAGAAAAGGATTCCCCAACTCTCAGGTGTTTGAGGGTCCAAACCCATGTCTGGGCTTGACTCAAAGTGGTCTTATCTGAGATTCCTTGTGGAACAGAGTCCATCAAAGACAGTCCAAAAGACCTATGTGGAAATAATTATTTTTGCTGCATTTCATGCAAATAATCAGGCCACGTATAAGACTAAAGTTTAGGCCGGGCGTGGTGGCTCACGCCTGTAATCCTAGCACTTTGGGAGGCCAAGGCGGGCAGATCACAAGGTCAGGAGATCGAGACCATCCTGGCTAACACGGTGAAACCCCGTCTCTACTAAAAAAATACAAAAAATTAGCCAGGAGTGGTGGCAGGCGCCTGTAGTCCCAGCTACTCGGGAGGCTGAGGCAGGAGAATGGTGTGAAGCTGGGAGGTGGAGCTTGCAGTGAACTGAGATCACGCCACTGCACTCCAGCCTGGGCGGCAGAGCGAGACTCTGTCTCAAAAAAAAAAAAAAAAAAGACTAAAGTTTATTCTACAAACAACATGGTCCTATCATAATTTGTTTTTACCAAAAATGAGGACTGGAGAGAGAAATTGTGTCCCAAAACTTATTTGCCATTAAATCCTAGTCTCATGAATTGTTTTTCAGCTTTTCGCCGACATTTTAGACCAACCCTGCTTATTCCCGTGAACCAAGTGGTGCTCTCCTGCAGCTTGGAAGAAACAGAAAGGGATGGGTAATGTAAAAACCGGGATCAGTACGCTAGTTCCGGGTAATTCTCCTGCAAATTCTGCCAGGTAAGGAAAGTGAGTAGGGTACCCATAACCCAGGGGTTTCTCTGTTTGGAAAAATAAAACCAAAGAACTTCGGGGCTGGGCACGGTGGCTCACGCCTGTAATCCCAGCACTTTGGGAGGCCAAGGTGGGTGGATCACAAGGTCAGGAGATCGAGACCATCCTGGCTAACATGGTAAAACCCCGTCTGTACTAAAAATACAAAAATATTAGCCAGGCGTGGTGGCTGGTGCCTGTAGTCCCAGCTATTCACTCAGGAGGCTGAGGCTGGAGAATGGCGTGAACCCGGCAGGTGGAGCTTGCAGTGAACCGAGATCATGCCACTATACTCTGGCCTGGGCGACAGAGCGAGACTCCATCTCAAAAAAAAATAAAAAATAAAAATAAAACCAAGGAACTTCATAGACCCCCCAAAGGGAAATGCTATGTCTTGGCCAGTCAGATTTTAGACGGAAATAATCCACTACATCACCCTTGCAGGAATTGCTACAGTCACTCTACTATTCACGGTAGGGTTTTGCACGTGGTGGCTCACGCCAGTAATCCCAGCACTTTGGGAGGCCAAGGCGGGCGGATCACGAGGTCAGGAGATCGAGACCATCCTGGTTAACACGGTGAAACCCCGTCTCTACTAAAAATACAAAAAATTAGCCGGTCGTGGTGGTGGGCGCTTGTAGTCCCAGCTACTTGGGAGGCTGAGGCAGGAGAATGGCGTGAACCCGGGAGGCGGAGCTTGCAGTGAGCCGAGATGGCGCCATTGCACTCCAGCCTGGGTGACAGAGCGAGACTCCATCCCAAAAAAAAAAAAAAATTGACAAGTATATAAAAGACCTAACCTACCCCACTGACGCCTTGACAGCAGGGACACCTGCAGAGACCCCCGCTCTCAACAGTCAGAGAATATTACACGTGGCAAGGACCCATGAGGCCCTTCCAGTCAGTGAGCAGTGGGTACGACTGAGTCATGCACAAAACTGCAGGGCTGGTTGGCTCCTCTCCCGGGAGGCTGCGAGTCTGTGCGTGGGCCGAGGGCTGGGGAGGCAGCCCCCGGGTGGCCGGGGGTGTGCGGGCAGAATGAGCGGGACAGCGGGACGGTCAGAGACCCTTCCATAAAAGGGTCCTGCAGTTCCCTGCAGGCGAGGGAACCCAGAGAATCAAGTTACAAGTTGATAACACAAAGAAAAGCAAACGTGACCTGCAGGGTAGCTCATGCCTCTAATCCCAGCACTTTGGGAGGTTGAGGCGGGTGGATTGCCTGAGCTCAGGAGTTCGAGACCAGCCTGGCCAACATAGTGAAACCAGTCTCTATCAAAAATACCAAAAAAAAAAAAAAAAAAAAAAATTAGTCGGGCGTGGCGGCGGGCGCCTGTAGTCCCAACTACTCGGGTGGCTGAGGTAGGAGAAACGCTTAAACTAGGGAGGCAGAGGTTCCAGTGAGCACTATTGCACTCCAGCCTGGGCGACAGAGCAAGACTCCGTCTCAAAAAAAAAAGAAAAGCAAATGCTCCAGGACCTTGGGGATTTTAATTATATGCTGCTGAATAATTTGGAGAGTTAAATAGGAAATCACAACCAAAATCTACAAATTCCTAGAACAGAAAGGAAATGAAACTCCACATGTCACCTGGCGCAGCAGAGGCTGTGATTCAAGGCCAGGCCAAGGGTGAAGGAATGAGCCACGTACCTACCCTAAGATGCCTGATCCCAGCATTGTATAGAAATGGAAAGATATGGCCCGGCACGGTGGCTCACGCCTGTAATCCCAGCACTTTGGGAGGCCAAGATGGGTGGATCGTGAGGTCAGGAGATCGAGACCATCCTGGCTAACACAGTGAAACCCCATCTCTACTTAAAATACAGAACAATTAGCCGGGTGTGGTGGCGGGTGCCTGTAGTCCCAGCTACTCGGGAGGCTGAGGCAGGAGAATGGCGTGAACCTGGGAGGCAGAGCTTGCAGTGAGCTGAGATCACGCCACTGCACTCCAGCCTGGTGACAGAGCGAGACTCCGTCTCAAAAACAAGAAAAAAAAAAAAAGGAAAGATACTGCCCAGACATAGTGGCTCACACCTGTAACCCCAGCACTTTGGGAGGCCAAGGCAGCTGGATCACCTGAGGTCAGGAGTTCAAGACCAGCCTGGCCAACATGGTGAAACCCCATTTCTACTAAAACTACAAAAATTAGCCGGGCATGGTGACACATGCCTGCAATCCCAACTACTCAGAAGGCTGAGGCGGGAGAATCAGTTGAACCCGGGAGTTGGAGGTTGCAGTGGTCGAGATCACAGCACTGCACTCCAGCCTGGGCAACAGAGCGAGACTCTGTCTAAAAAAAAAGAAAGAAAGAAAGAAAGAAAGAAAGAGAGAAAGAAAGAGAGAAAGAAAGAAAGAAAGAAAGAAAGAAAGAAAGAAACATGAGTGGATGACTGTGCTGTTTGTATGGACCAGGAGAACTTCTGGAAGGATAACTGAGGCAGTGTCCATAACTCAGCCCTGGGAATTGAAGCCAGGGTGGGGAGGAAAAGGCAACAGTTGGTTTCATTCTATTTTGTTTCTGTGCCTGTATTACTTCTAAAGTAAACAAAATACACAAACTAGTTTCACTTTCACAACATGATTGCTTTATCAGGATATGCGTTTTCCTCCAACTCCCAAAGGTGTCCCATCACGGGACAAAAGTCTGCCAGCCTTCAGCTGCCCTCCAGGGCCTCATGGTGCAGGTGCTCCTACCTAAGCAGCCGGAACCCCCGCCCCAAGGAACTAGAGCCCCCTTTGAGTTGAGAGACCCTAGTGGGCAGGAAAAGAGGAGAAGGAAGCTGTGGCTGCCGGGGCATGTGGCCTCGGAGACAAGCCCCTCTGTGCAGAGGACGTGGGCAGGTGGAATTTCAGCCCCTTCTCCAGCATCTCACTGGCAGCCAGGGTGGCTGGGGGTTCCCCGAGGGCGGGAGCTGGGGAATCTGACCTCTGTGCCCCGGCCATGGTACCATCTTGCTGGGAGGATGACAGGCTGTGTTTCACCTGCCAATCTGGCGACGGTTTCTCTTTTGAACATCCTGGGGGACTTTGTTGGGTGCTATCCACCCCTGGGCCCTGGGTCTGACGGCCGAGCTGCAGGCCCCAAGGTTCAGCGTCCAGTCTGGCCCTGCTCTGTCCATTCCCCAGATTTGAGGGTTTCACAGAATTTGGTTCTGCTCCTTCCTCTCTTCCACGAAACTGGGGGCATTGCCCACACCCCGGTGTCCCCCACCATCTGCCGGGTGGGGACTTGCCCACTCACGTGACTGCAGCCTGTGGGGCCTCCTCCTAGTGTCCCGAAGATACCACTTCATCCTTGACCCCGCCCGCACCTGCCCGCGTGCCCCCTTGGGTTCTAGTGGAGGATGTGGCCTGCCTGCCACCCCCCCATGCACCGGGTCCTCCAGGCCTCCTCGACCCACCTTCAACCCACCTGGGGTGTCTGTGCGTTCCCAGCCCAGATGCATCTTGGAGCCTTCCACCCGCACCCCATCTCCTGCCCCAACAGGCTGGGCCCCTCCTCCTGGACTGGCCAGGCCAGCAGCTCCGCAGGGGCCTCAGGACGCCCGAAGGCCCGGGCCGCAGGTGCAGGACCCTCTGCGCGGGAGCTGGGGGATCGCTCCTCTGCTCCGCGCGCTTTTGTGAAAGGGCCTCCGACCCTCCCGCTGCCCCGCTCGCTCTGCCCGCGCACCCCGGCCGTCTGGGGGCCGCCCCCGCTCCCCGCTCCCCGCTCCCCGCTCCCCGCTCCCCGCAGCGGCCCCCTCGACCCGCCCAGCTCGCCCCGTGCACAGACTCGCGGCAGCTGCGAGCGGAGCCGACCTGCCCCGCGGGGAACGCGCGAGCTGGACCCGCCCAGACGCGAACTCTCCTGGAAACACGCCCCTGGCCGTTTTCCCGCTGCCTTTAGCGTGAACCGCGGGTGCGGTGCCTCGCGTGAAAACAGCAAATTCCCTGTCACGCTTGCTGCGAACGCGGGGTGTTCCCGAAACTCGGCGGCTTCCCGTAAACCCCGCTCCTTCCTCATCGGGGGGTGGGTCCGGCGCGGGTCCGCCGCCTCCTCCCGGCCCCTCCCTCTCGTCTGTTTCATTTTCCTGGGGCTCCGGGGCCGGAGAAGCTGCATCCCGGAGGAGCGCGTCCCGCAGCGGACCCGGTGAGGCGCGGAGAGGGACGGGCGGGGGAACCAGAGGGGCGGGCGCGGAGCGGGCTCGGTGCTGGGAACTTGGTGCTGTGTGCCCCGGGGTGAGGACTCGGTGCTGGGGACTCGGTGCTGGGGAGTTAGGGCTGAGGACCCAGTGCTGGGGGCTGGGTGCTGAGGACTCGGTGCTGGGTGCTTTGTGCTGAGGACTCGGTGCTGGGGACTCGGTGCTGAGGACCCGGTGCTGAGGACTCGGTGCTGGGGAGTTAGGGCTGAGGACCCAGTGCTGGGGGCTGGGTGCTGAGGACTCGGTGCTGGGTGCTCTGTGCTGAGGACTCGGTGCTGGGGACTCGGTGCTGAGGACTCGGTGCTGGGGACTCGGTGCTGGGGAGTTAGGGCTGAGGACCCAGTGCTGGGGGCTGGGTGCTGAGGACTCGGTGCTGGGGACTTGGTGCTGAGGACCCGGTGCTGGGGGCTCAGTGCTGAGAACTCGGTGCTGGGGGCTCGGTGCTGGGCACTCTGTGTTAGGGCCTCTCGGTGCACCGGGGTCGCCGGTCCGCGCAGGGATGGGGACTCTGGGGCTGCAGCGCCTCTGCCTCGGGGACCGTCACCCCCCGCCGGCCCTGAGCGCGAGTCACCGGCCAGGCGGGCGGGGGCGCAGCGGGCGCGCTCCGGGAGGGGCGGGAACCAGCTACGGGCCGGGCCGTGTGGGGACCCGCGTCTCTGCCCTGCGCCCCGGGCTCGATTCTTGAAGGGACAGAGGCGGCGTCTCGGACCCGGGGCTCCCCTAAGTCCAGTGGGTCGGAGCCCCCTTCGCCTTTCCTGGTCCTCGGCCTCACCCGGGGTTCCCTGCGCCGTCGCTGCGACCAAGTTGTGAGCAAAACGCACTCGCTCACACGAGCGCACACGAGCTGGTGGACACACGCACGCATGAGCACACGCAGGCACGCGTGGACTGTTGCACACTCCACAGCCACAGCTTCGTGTGCGCTCACAGCAAACTCATAAAACAGGAACCGTGAGGCTTCCCCTCACCCAGGCAGGCCCTCAGCTGCCCCTTCTGGCGCTGGTTTTGCTGACTCCGCAGGAATGTCCACATTCAGTTCCTTGCCCACTACTGGTCATTCACCTGCAGCTTGAGAAGCACGTTTTCTGCCCGTCGTCGGCAGAGGATCCTTGGCTTCTGGGAGGCCCAGGGTGACTGGCTGCGGGGGCCAGGGCAGGAGGCCTGTCTCCAGCAGGGCGGGGGGTGGTGGTAGGGCCTCTCCAGGGGGCCGCTGCTGAGCCCAGAGCAGGAGGACAGGAGGCCACCAACAGAGGGGACAGGTGAGCAAATGCTGAGGAGGAAGGGTTAGCCTGATCTAGCCCCCAGGCCTGAGGGGACTTTGCTGACCACCTGGGGTCCCCTCTGGGCCTGCTCCAGCAGAGACCAGGGCAGAGACGTCCACACCGTGGGCCTGGGTGGGCTCCATGGCCTCCGCAAGCTGCAGCTGTCTTCTGAGAGGTGTTGGTGTGCTCATTCTCTGTAGCGATGTGGGGTCACCTGTGTTGCCTGAGCCCTGCAGCAGCTGGGAAAGCACTGTCAGCCACCGCTCAGGTGCTGTGGGGGTAGAGAGTCCACTGACCACACAGGAGGACCCCAGTGAACCCAGCCCGAGGGGACCTGAGCTTCCACACACCCAGCACCTGTGGGAGCCGGGACAGGCAGGTGCCCGGGGCACCAAGGAGCGGGAATAGGCGCGCACAGGCTTGCTGGGTGGTGCATGGACTTTCCTAGGCGTGTCACTGGGAACGGCTCCAAGCCTATGCGTCAATCCTGGTTGGGGAGCATTCAGACCCTACTGTGTCTGGTGCCAGCTCCTCAGATGCCGACCCCTGTTTTCGTGGTTTGAGAGAAATCTGATTGCTGCCCCCATCTTTTCCCAGTCTAGAAGTTTGTTTTTTGTTTTTGTTTTGTTTGTTTGTTTTTTGAGACAGAGTTTCGCTCTTGTTACCCAGGCTGGAGTGCAGTGGCACGATCTCAGCTCACCACAACTTCCACCTCCCGGGTTCAAGCAATTCTCCTGCCTCAGCCTCCCAAGTAGCTGGGATTACAGGCACACACCACCCGGCCTGGCTAATTTTTTTGTATTTTTAGTGGAGACTTGGTTTCACCATGTTGTCCAGGCTAGTCTCAAACTCCCAACCTCAGGTGATCCACCTGCCTCAGTCTCCCAAAGTGCTGGGATTACAAGCATGAGCCACTGCACCCAGCCCACTCTGGAAGTTTTGAGGCTCCGTGCGCCTGGTCTCCCTGAGCCTGGTCTCCTTGTACCATAAACGGAGCTGCTGGGCCGGTCACCGCCCACCTGGCCACTTTCCCGGTGGCTGCACCCTGCCGCTTGCACTGTCTCTGATTTTTAGCCACTGCACGGTTTTCAACTCGAGCCCACGCCTCTGGTCAGGAGGATGGCAGGAGAGGACTCAGGCAGACAGGGGCAGAGTGACAGGGCTGACACAGGATACCCAGCAACATCTGAGTTTGAGATCATTAATCGTGTTTTAATATAAGTGTGTCCCAAGTGTCCCACGGGACAAGCTTTTACCAGGACATCGTTGGTTGTTTATCTGAGACTCAGATGTGACCAGATGTGCAGGTACACTGATGCCTGATGACCTGAGAGGGGCCTGTGTCGCCCAGTGCGTTTTCTTCCAATAAACGGAGCAAATTCCCTGCAGCAACCCAATGTCCCTGACACCTGCTGCCCAGACAGAGCTGGGGCCACACACAGTTCGCAGCCTAAAGCCTCAGAGTAGAGCCAGATTGCCACTCTCCATCCTGTCGCCCCTCAGCTCCCTTCCCCCTGAGCCCTTCAAAGTCATTCTCAAGCCAAAGACAGGGGTCTTCCAGGCCTGGGGCTCCCCTCCACGGCTGACTCATTCCACACCTTTCCCGCCACCTGCCGGGTGTGGACCGATGGGGAGGGCACCGCCACCTGCTCCTGGTACCCTCCAGCCCAGCCCTTGCTGCCCTTCACCCCTGGCTAGGCAAGGGTCAGGGCCGCCAACATCGGAGGGCACTCAGTGGGGAGCTGGTGAAGGTGCTGGGAGGAAGGGAGGGCCGGGGAGAGGCAGTGAGAGGATCCACGTGTGAGAAGCAGCAGCCACCACCACAGTTGGGCTGAAGGGACTTGGCGGGGAGGCAGCATCTCCAGAACGGTGCAGTCCAGGCTGCCAGGGGCTGAGACCGTGGAGGGGATGAGGCCAGAAAGAGGGACAGTGCCAGCTTCTCACTCCCACCCCCCTCTCCCCAACGAGGGCAGCCCAGGACCCTGGGTCTTCGGGAAGCAATCGGGCAGGAAGGCTGGGAGATGGAGCTGCAGGGTCCACCTGCGGCGGCAGAGGCATCTAGGAGCCGCTGTAGCCCCTGAGAGCAGAGATTCCACTGCACTGCTGACCCCATGGAACACAGAGCGGACAGACTTGGGACACTCAGGGCGGAGGGGAGGCAGATGCAGCCACTGCCAGGCGGGAGGAGCTTGGCATGAAGCCAGGTGCATGCAACTGGCCCTCGGGGGCCTTCAGGACCCAGCTGCTGAGGTCTGGCTCACAGTGCAGCTCTTTGCGGAGTCAGGGCTGACTCAGGACACAGGCAGGTGGCAGAACTAGCACCTGGGTGGGCAGGTGGGGTGGATGCAGCACCCTCGGGGCTCTGGGGATCTGTGACCTTTGGCTGTGTGCCCAGAGTTCCCCCCTTAACACAGTGGCAGGGCAGTCCCTGGAAGCGTTTATGAAACAGACTCAGATGGCCTCGGGCTCTAGGTGAGGGCAGGACCCCCCAGAGCAGCCTGGGGAGAACAGCAGGGCACCCCTCCCGGACACAGTCGGCGGGGTAGTGCGGAGAGCAGTGGGAGAGCCCCCAGCAGCCCCGACCCTCCCTGCTGTCCATCTGCATGGCTCCAAGGTGGGCGTGCTGAGCTGGCATCGTGGAGCGTGGGGTGAGGGGAGCCGGACCCCGGCCCAACTGCGGTCTCCTTGTGTGAATCTCACCTCCATGCGGGGTCTCCAGGTGGCCTGAGTCTCCCACTGCACTGGGGATGGGGGTTCTGTGGTCGGCTACCAGTCCCCAAAGATGTCATGTCCTCATCCCAGAACCTGACATGGCAAAGGGACTGTGCAGATGGGATGAAGTCTCGGGTGCTGAGCTGGGGCGTGTGTCCTGGGTCACCCAGGGGGGCCCTTGATGCCATCACAGGGTCTCCAGGAGAGGGAGGGAGGAGGGGGAGTCAGGGAGACAAGGAAAGCAGCTGGGGGGCGGTGGTGGGGAGGTGGCAGAGGGCCTGTGAGCCAAGGGATGCGGATGCCTCTGGGCGCTGGAGACGGAGAGGGACGGATTCCGCCTGGAGCCTCCAGAAGGGACCACCCTGGCCCACCCCTTGATTTTAGCCCAGAGAGACCCCATCGGGCTTCCAGCTAATCCAGAACGCTAGATGCATGATGGGAGATGGGGCCCTAGCCTGTCTCCAAGCCCATCTGAGCAGCCCTGAGGGGTCACAGCAGGAAAGCGGGTGTTAGTGAGAGGCCACAAAAGGTCTCGGGGTGGGTTCCCTCCCCTCGAACCCAGGCCCCGGCAGGGTGGGATGGGGTGTCCGACAGAAGGGACGGGACTCATCCTGAGCGCAGTAGCTGCCTGAAGTGGGGAACCCAGACCTCGGGACACGGCACCCCCACCCTGTGCCAACGTGGGACCGTGCCCGAGCCTCAGCAGCACCTCGGGGTTGGTGACGTGCCCACCTGCAGGGACGTGTCCCCACACCTGCACTCCGCGGCTGGCAGGGGTTTCCGTGTGGAGGCAGGACCACGGTGAGAGTGTGGGAATGACCGGGCGGCTGCCTGTGGCTGTGCAGGGCCCAGAGATGACTAGAGGGAGGCTCAGAGGGGGCTGGGACACTTGGGGCAATGGGATGAGAGGGCCGGAGCCCATCTGCAAGCCCGGTCCTCAGCAGGCCCAGACTCCAGCCTCTGGGAGGACCCCTGGTAACATGGGGTTCCCGGGGTTGGTGAAGTGTCCTGGTGTGACACTTTCTGGCGGTTTGTTTGTTTGGAGAAACGCACATCTACAAAACTACAGACATCTATAAATAGCTCGTCTGAAGGTCGCTTTACACAACTCCCTCATGGGAGTTCCCTGCAGGTCACCTGCACGCTGGTGTGTGGGGTGCACTGGGAGCTGGGAGAGGCAGGGCTGGAGTCACCGCCCTACCTAGGGACTTTTCCCAGCAGAGGTGCAGGGACCCGAGCAGCAGGGCAGCCTGGCCAGGAACCCTTGCCCCAGCCTCCTTCGAAGGCGGTGTTCTCTTGGCTGAAGGGAAAGTCCTGCCAGGGCTCCTGCTGGGCCTCGCCCGCTGCCCTACCTGGAACAGACCCAGGCCGCCTCCCCTCATTTTCCCTTCCCTGGTGCCTTTCAAAGTCCAGCAGGCATGTCAGCAGGTTCAGGCAAAAGCACGTCACCTGGTCCAGGTGAGGGCCTGACCTTTGACCAGCACGGGCATCGGCCCAGACCCCACCAGAGGGACTGATAGAGTTAGGGTTAGGGCACTTTCCTGTGCAAAGCTGAGCTAGCTCCTGCGTGGGGGCAGGTGGGGCTTTGTGGAGCGTCCACACAGGGACCCTCATCCCCCAGCTGCTCTCAGGGGACCCAGATCCACATGTATCCAGCACCCACTGTATGCAGGGCCTGAGTGGGGCCCCGTGGGAAGCACAGAAGCTGGGACCTCGCTGGGGCCCTTGAGAGGCTCATCCCTGCCTCTCTGACCCGGCCCCGGCACTGTGTGTGTGTGCACTGCAGCCGCCTCTGCCTGGCGGGAGAGGAGACACACAGCTGGGGGCTCCCAGCCTTTGCAGGCCCAAGGCAAGATAGCAAAAGGAGGCTCGCCTGCTGGAAGCTGCCCAGCAGCCTGCCTTGCCAGTGAGAGCAGCAGAGGTAAAGCTGACTTGTGTGTTAGGAACGCACAGAGGTGTAAACGATGGATTCGAAAGGAACACAACTGAGGGTTGCCCCAGGAGGTCCGGTGGCTGGTGAGGGTGGGGGGCCCATGGACGGGCAGGAGCCAGTGGACGGGCAGGGGGGCCAGTGGACAGGCAGGGGACGGTGGGAATGGAGGCTGGGGGGTGCTGACTATAGAGCTGTGGTGGTCCGAAGCGCTGGGCTTAGCTGGAGGAGAAGCCCGGGGCCAGAGTGGGTGCTGGTCATGTGAGGGTCTCTGTGAGTGACTGGACGTCTGGACGGCATCACAGAGGAGGCAGACACCTGAGAGTTATGTGAAGCTCTGGCTGGGCGACCATGCTAAGTAGATGGATAGAAGTGGCCGGAGGAGCACTGGTGAGGGGCTGGGGTTATGCCCTGGGCATGCAGTGATGTAACACAGACGTGCTCCTAAGTAGATGGATAAGTAGACGGAGGAGCATTGGTGAGGGGCTGGGGTTGTGCCCTGGGCGTGCAGCGATATCACACACATGCTCCAAAGTAGATGGAGAATCGGTTTCGTGCTTCGCATTGGTGAGGGGCTGGGGCTGGAAGCTGGTCTTCGTACAGTGTCAGGTAGACGCAGCTACCAAAGCTTCCACCTGTCCTGACCCACTTCTACAGGAAACACCCTCAGGCAGTCATGAGTAATTTATTGTAAAACAAAAGGGCTGACCCACAAGTCCCTGCCCCCATGTGTCTTCTTTGTTTCGCGCAGCCAGCATCGCACACCCTCTACAGTCACGGGGAAGGGAAGGAGGGTGGAGGCTCTGGCATCCCAGGCACAGCCTCTCAGGAAAGAGCGTGGGGACCCCCAGCCTCCCAGCCCCCGCCAGGCGACAGCCGCTCCCACTGTCCCCTTTGGCAGCCACAGGGGGCTCTGACCCACGGGCTTTCCTTCCTCCAGGAAGTGTCCCGAGAGCCAGTGACAAGGACCAGGGGCCCCTGAGGCTGCCGAAGTCCCGCCAGCCATGCAGACCTGGCCCCTGGTGTTCCCCGGCCCCGTTTCCTGGCCCTTTGGGGCCCTCCTGCTCCTGGCTGCCTCCTTGAGTGCTCAGAATGAAGGTAGGTCTCAGGGTCCTGCCTCTCTGCTGGGGAAAGGGGAGCCCGGTGGGGGCGTGGCAGGGGTGGGAGGGGTGGACTGAGGTTGGGTCCAGACGCCACCAGGCCCCCGATAATGACTGACTCTGCAGACCCAAGGCCCGACCATGCGGAACTGGGCTGCTCCAGGCAGTGGTGGGCCGGCCGCGTCCCGCCATGGATGGAGGCAGTGGTGGGTGGGCTGTGTCTTGCCATGGATGACGGGCAGCGGTGGCCGCTGTGGTACCTGGTGGTCACTGTCAGAGCAATTGTGAGGAAGGACCAAGATCACGACCAGTTTCTAAGCGAGAGGGTCTGGGTCAGTTACGACCTGTGCTGTGGCCGGGAAACAGACAGCAGCCCTGGCCTGGGGGTTCCTTAGGCGTATCTCAGGCCTGCCAGGAGTGGATCGGCATTTGAACAAGGTCCCCCAGTGAGATCCTCCCCAGCTCTCTAGACCCCCAGCCTGTGCAGCAAAGTCACCTGAGGGGCTTTTCTTTTCTTTTTTTTTGAGACAGGGTCTACCTCTATCACCCAGGCTGGACACCCAGGCTGGACACCCAGGCTGGGGTGCGGTGGTGCAGTCATGGCTCATTGCAGCCTTGACCTCCTGGGCTCAGGTGATCCTCCCACCTCAGCCTCCCGAGTAGCTGGGACCACAGATATGCACACCATACCTGGCTAAACTGTGTATTTTTTGTAGAGACAGGGTTTTGCCATGTTGCTCAGGCTGGTCTCAAACTCCTGAGCTCAAGTGATCCTCCCACTCGGCCTCCCAAAATGCTAGGATTACAGGCGTGAGCCACTGAGCCACCCGAGGGGCTTTTAAAAGGTGTCAGAGCTCAGCCACATCCCAAACCACATCCCAAAGCAGTTCAGTCAGAATCCTAAGAACAAACAAAAAACAAAACAAAACCGAAACGGAAGAATCCCAGGTGGAGGAACCCAGGTTTCGGGAGATTCTGGCCCCGCCCCCCAAGAGTGGCTCCAAAGTGCAACTGGCTGGGGCCCCCCCGACAGCCGCACGCTGCTCTCTGGACAGTGTGAATTTGTGCAATGGCCTGTAGAGGCCCTGAGGTCCCTGAACACTCAGAGTGCCCAGACAGGCAGCCAGCCTGCTCGTCCGAGGAAACTCAGTCCAGCCTGAAGGCCAGGTGCCCCTGAAGCCCACCCCCTCCCATGGGCACCAAGGCCCCTGGCACTTGCCAGCATGTGGCACCTGCCATGTGGTTTTGTATTTGGTGAAATGTGGCCAAATGGTGGCTCCACCCAGCACGCTGTGTGCTCCCCAAGAGCTCACCCTGCCGTCCGTCCGTCCGTCCGTGTCCAGTCACAGGGGACGCTGACGCAGCAGGGACAGTGGCAGCACCAAGACCCCACGCTGGTGCCGTGCTCGGGGCCACACAACCTGAATCTCAGGCATCCCTGAGCTGGCTGCTGGGGCAAAGGCCCTGGCCCTCTGAGGGAAGCAGCTGCACGGGTCGCTATTGGGCAGGGTGCACCCAGGAGGCGGGAGAGAGAGACTGACACACTGGCTTGTTACAAGAGCTTGACCTCCCAGGACTGTGGAGCTGTGTGTGGAGCTGGCCCGGCCGCCTGGAGCTGAGCGGGCGCCCGGGAGGGGGATGTTGGGGACGGCACAGGCTGGGTCGCACAAGGACAGACTGGAACCTGCGTCTGCTCTGCTGGCCTCTGAGGCTGGCCTGTGGGTGTCCGCAGAAGTCCTGCCCTTCCTCACACAGCCAAGCACCTGCACCTGGCCTTGGCCTTGGAGAAACTGAGTGGGGAGCTGAGGGCGGTGGAGCTTGGCCACTGCTTCCCATGAAGAGGGTGAGTCGGCAGGTCAGCAGCAGCACTCCTGCCACAGCGCAGTCGCCCGGCACACCCCTGAGGGTCGGGCTTCGCCCACCCCAGTGGGAAATGTACAGGGGAGGGAGTTGATAGGAAATGTCTTCATCCAAGCTGACACACCCCAAGGAACAGACATGGGTATGAGGGGCTGCTCGCCGCCGCCATGCGCCGCCTGCCCTCGAGATAACCGCCGCCGCCTGGATGCTGCCGCCGGACCGCCGCTGGGGCCGTGCCGCCTCGGATGCCGCCCTGGATATGCCAGTAACCGCCGCCTGATGCCGCGCTGGATGCGCCCTGAATATACCGCCTGAATGCCGCCGGAATAACCGTCTGCCGCCACCGCCTCGAACCGCCGCCGCCTCGGACCGCCGCCGCCACTCGGACCGCCGAGACCACCGTCTTCCATGCTGCTGCTGGTCTGCTGGTCTGCCGCCGCCGCCCTCAGACCGCCAGACCGCCACCGCTATGAACCGCAAAGGATAACCATCTGCCCTCAGACCAAACCTGAACCAATCTGCCGCCTGCCGCCGCCGCCAGACCGCCCTGCAGACCGCCTGGACCGCGAGTATGCCTGGATATCAGTTAACCGTGCTGCTATCGAGATATAGGATAACCCTGGATATGATCGCCGGATGTAACGCCGCCCTGGATACCATGATAACGCTTGTATGGATAACGCCGGATAACGCCTGGATAACTTATCGGATAACGATGCCGCGCCTCGGATAACATTGCCAACCTCGGACCAGTCGCCTCGGATAACCTTGATGCCTCGGACCATGATGCTGATGCTGATCTTCGCCGCTGCGCCCTGGATAACCGCCGATCGCATGCTCGGATGCTGCGCAGTCAATCTTGTGCGCGTCACCGCCCTGGATATGGACCGCCTCGGACCGCCTCGGACCATGGACCGCCGCCGCCGCCTCGAGGATATGCCCTCGGATGCCGCCTGGATATACCGCCGCA
>NC_044992.1:72758156-72877450 GCF_008728515.1 Papio anubis | reverse complement strand
GGAACCCAGAAGGCGGAGCTTGCAGTGAGCTGAGATCACGCCACTGCACTCCAGCCTGGGCGACAGAGCGAGACTCCGTCTCAAAAAAAAAAAAAAACAAAAGATATCTGTCATTCAGTACAGCCTTGGGGTGGTCCCAGGAGGCTGCCAGGTGCTTTGCCAGCTCGCCCTGATGGCGTTTCCTGCACCCCCCATCCCCCTGCAGCATGATCGGGCTGATGCTGGGCACCTGCATCGCCTTCTACGTCGTGATTGGCGACTTGGGGTCCAACTTCTTTGCCCGGCTGTTCGGGTTTCAGGTAAGGACGTGTTCAGGGTTCTGGGTTGTTCAGATGCTGACGGCCGCTCTGAGGACCTCCGTGGGATCCTCCTGAGGACCGAGACCAGGATGCTGGTCGGGAGAAGCTTCTGTTGAGGCTGCTGTCATTCCAGGGGCTTGGCGGAGGGCGGGGGCTTTGCTGGGTCACGTCTGTGAGAGGTACAGGGGAGGAAACAAGCCAGGCAGAGTCTGACACCATGTAGATGAGGGGCGGGTCGGGGAGCCTCAGACCCGGGCACAGTGAAGAGTAAGTCTCTGCCAGCCTGGGCTGCCCGTTGGAGGGCAGAGGTGGCCAGGCCCTCGGGCATCCCCAGCCTCCGTGGTCACCCAGAGCTGCTGGGTGGATCCGGAGGCACCGCTGCCGGGGGCTGTGGACTCAGCACTTCTTGCAGGTACCTTGGGGTAGCCTCTTCCGTGCTTGGCCCCACCATGTAGAGGCCCACCTGACGGGCCCACACACCTTACCCTCGCTGCCGGGGAGCAGAGCCCCTCACTGGGCAGGGCGGGCATCATGGCACGTTAGGTGCTAACAGCATAGAAAGGCTTTCAAAGGCCACAGCTGAGGCGGGGGTGTCCTCTCCAGGAGTGGAATGTACCAGATTTGCTCCTTGTCAGAGACAGATCCAAGGAGCGTCCAGGGAGTTAGGCCCTCTACTCTGTCTCCGCATTCGACCTTCTGTTTTCCGTGCTTCTCAGTGACCTTTGTAGATAGAGCTTTGGGCCTGTCCTGCCCATAGGGCAGTCTGTACCTTTCCCGCCCTGTCCCCAGGGCAGCTGAGTCTGACCCGCAGCTCTGTGTTGCCTCCCGTGTTATGGGGGCTGCTGTCCTTTTGCTCTGGCTGTTCTCGCTCTGGGGCTGGGCTGGGCTCCAGGGAAGGGAAATGCCCAGTGTCCGAGGCTGCACACAGCACAGGGGCTGTGAGAGCGGCTTCCAGGCGAGCGTGCCAGCCTCAGACCTGCCGGCGTTGTTCACCTGGATGCCGTCGGCTTTCGGGCTCAGGATGCTCGCGCTCCCTGGCAGTGCAGAGAGCCGGGTGGTGAGCAGGTCCGGGCTGTGGCCAAGACCCCTGCTGGCTCCCTGCAGGTGGGCGGCACCTTCCGCATGTTCCTGCTGTTCGCCGTGTCACTGTGCATCGTGCTCCCACTCAGCCTGCAGCGGAACATGATGGCCTCCATCCAGTCCTTCAGCGCCATGGCCCTCCTCTTCTACACCGTGTTCATGTTCGTGGTGAGTCTGCGGTGCGTGCAGGCACCCGCTGAAAGGCTGCTCCTGGCCCAGTCTTTCCTGTGGTCACAGCATGCCCAGGTCTGGTGTGGCCACTTGCTACCTCCTGGGAATGTGTTGGAATTAGCAGGATATGCCAGGAAGTGCCATTCATCTCACGGTCCCTGGCACCACTGGGCAGACAGGGCTGGCTGATCCTAGGTGCGGTTGGCCAGCAGGAGAGGCTGGGGCTCAGGACAGGGGTGGCTCTGAGGCTGGTCTCATGTCATCTAGGCAAGGGGAAGGAAACGCCAAGTCCACTTGCTTATGCAAAGATGTCTTATGTAGGGTTTGTGACCGAGGCTCACGGCACCAGTGTTTTTTTTTTTTGAGGAGTCTCGCTCTGTTGCCCAGGCTAAAGTGCAGTGGCACGATCTCTGCTCACTTCAAGCTCTGCCTCCCAGGTTCACGCCATTCTCCTGCCTCAGCCTCCCAAATAGCTGGGACTACAGGTGCCCGCCACCACACCCAGCTAATTTTTTGTATTTTTTAGTAGCGATGTGGTTTCGCCGTATTAGCCAGGCTGGTCTCGATCTCCTGACCTCGTGATCCACCCGCCTCGGCCTCCCAAAGTGCTGGGATTACAGGTGTGAGCCACCGCACCAGGCCCAATGCCAGTGTTTTGACACAAGGTGGCAAGCTATTGTGGGTTTTTTTGTTTGTTTTTTTGAGATGGAGTCTCAGTCTTTCGCCCAGGCTGGAGTGCAGTGGTGCAATCTCGGCTCACTGCAACCTCCATCTTCCAGGTTCAAGTAATTCTCCTGCCTCAGCCTCTAGCCTCCAAGTAGGGATTACAGGCACCACCACGCCTGCTAATTTTTTTATTTTAGTAGAGAAGGGTTTCACCATCTCTGGCCAGGCTGGTCTTGAACTTGACCTCAAGCATCCACCTGCCTCTCGCCTCCCAAAGTGCTGGGATTACAGGCGTGAGCCACCGCCAATACCATTATTTCTAAGTGACACCTCTATACCAGGATGGACCAGGGCCAGCTGTGGGAGCTGGCACTGAGAACAATTTGGATACCACTCCACCCCAGCACACTTCCATTCCCTCTGCTGTGGCCCCCGCCTCCCCTTAGGAGCTCCCAGGACTCCAAGCCCCTGGGACCTGCCTGTTCCTGGCAAAGTCAGGAAATGACTCTTCCTGAGCAGCTTGAATCTGGTGTCTCTACAGCTGGTTTGGCGCCTAGAACGAGGGGCAGGTGGCTGGCTGGGGCCAGGGTCTCCCAGTGCTCCCTAGCTCTCCTCGAGTGAGGGCTACAGCCCCGTGGCAGCTACTCCTTTTACTCCTGAGATAGCCTGTGTTCCTAGGGCCAGTCTTTTTTTTTTTTTTTTTTGAGACGGAGTCTCGCTCTGTGGCCTAGGCTGAGTGCAGTGGCTGATCTCTCTAGCCTACTGCAAGCTCCGGCCTCTGGGTTTACGCCACGCATTCCTCCTGCCTTTAGCCTCCTCCCGAGTAGGCTGGGACTACAGGTGCCCTTCTACCTCACGGGCTAGTTTTTGTATTTTTTAGTAGAGACGGGTTTCACCTGTTAGCCAGGATGGTCTCGGACCTCCTGACCTTGTGGATCTCGCCTTGCCCCGCCTCCCAAAGTGCTGGGATTACAGGCTTGAGCTTACCGCTACCGCCGGTGGGCCAGTCTTTTGGAAGATGTCCGTGTCTAGCACAGTACAGGATGGAGTGGGACCTGCCCACGTGGGAAACCGACGTCTGTGACCGATGAGGCCGTGTACTCTCAGTGGTCTCCTCCTGTCTGCGCCAAGCAGCCCCTTTGCAAGAGCAGCTGCTCTGGTGCCCGCAGGATGAACCAGGGCGCTCTGAGGCAGGGACTGGGAATCCAGAAAGGCGTGGGGTCTCCGTGCCTCCAACTGGCAGCACAGGGTGGTGGGGGGCTGGGATGTGGGTGGGAAGAGTTGCACTCTCCTGCCACTCCTTCCCAGCGGCGTGTGGGCCAGGCTGCTGAGTCCCGCCTGCGTCCTGACCTGCCCCGTGCTCTCTGCCTGCTATTCCTGCAGATTGTGCTCTCCTCTCTCAGGCACGGCCTCTTCAGTGGGCAGTGGCTACAGCGGGTCAGCTATGTCCGCTGGGAGGGCGTCTTCCGCTGCATCCCGATCTTCGGCATGTCCTTCGCCTGCCAGTCGTAAGTGTCCTGCTGTGGCCCGTGGTGGAGGTGGGCTCTGTGATGGGGGCGGGCGAGCTGCTGGGAGATGGGACCCTCTGTCTTTCTCGTTTACTGTGGTCCCTCTGCTGGCTGCTGAAGAGTGATGTCTTGTTCGGTGATGACCTTGCCCCCACAGGTTGAGGGAGATAGTTGTATTTTAACTGGGAGGTAAATCGGCTTTATTCCTGGGACATGTTTGGGACTAGCTGGTGAGAGTCCCTGCTTTGCCAGATCCCCACAAGCAGAGCGTTGGCTGTGGGGGATGCAGCAACAGCCCAGCCATCTGACTGCACAGAGTCCTGAGCGTTTTGCCAGAATTTAGCTGTTCTGAGAATATTTAAAAGGAAATTGCACAAACATTGACTTCAGACGGCTGCTGGATGCATTTGGAGGCCTGCATGTACGCGCGAGCTTGCTTTCTCTCTGGCACGCAGAGCTCTGTAAATGCGGGTCGGGCTCTTCCATAATTCCAGCAGCATTACCTTCTCCACCAAAATGACAAGAGCGAGTGATTCATGCCCGGTTGGAACATGGTAACCGGCTGAAAAGAGAGGCGTAAATCCGGTGCGGACGGGAAAAGACCATCGGTGTGCGGGGGGCTGGCAGAGCGGCCCCTGTAGCGTTAGTGGGCATGCATTGAGCCAATCGTAAACTAATGTGACAGATGAAATTTGTTCATACCGCTGTGTTTACACCCACATGCGAGATCCAAATCGTCATTTCCCACTTAGCGTCTCTCTTGGCAGCTCCGTCTCCACCAGAACGCGCCCCAGTCTTGCTGTTTAATATCCCATTATGATCGGTGACAGAAGCCGCATTCTTCCGCTGCGTACCTAGTTACCAGTTGCCCTTTGTGTCTGCGTGTTTGCGTATTTAGAAATGAATCTGCAGCTGGGGGTTTTTGGTGGTGGCCACGTAGCAGCCAGTGCACCTCGTTCGGGTCTGGTTCCGAGGTCAGGTGCCGCGTTCTAAAGTGCTGGAGCGTGTGGCTCACCAAGTGCAGCTTTCCTTCTGCCCCTCCCCGAGGACGTGTGGGCCCACAGATTCACCTGACATTCTCCCAAGCAGGGACATCCCTCCCTGTGCTGACCGCCGCGCTGACCTCCCCACCCCTGAGCCCAGGAATGTTTGCTGAGAGCAGAGACCTCTCTTCCCTCCCACAGCATCACTACGCCAGACTGCCTGTCCCTGCTGGGGTGGCCGGCTGCGCCCGCTGCCTGTGTGATTGGCCTGGGTGCCAGCTGGGACCAGGCCTTCCCTGTGCCTTCACTATCTGGCCGTTTCTGGTAAATGCATACCTGGTTATGCAGAACGGTTGTCCTAGGCCCAGAGAAGCAGCCGGGGCAGCACTGAGCCCAGGAGGCCCTGGAGGGCAGGGTCTGTCTGGAAACTGGGGTCTCCATCCTCACAGCGGGGCAGAGGGCCATACACCCAAGAGCTCTACTTGACTCCGGTAGGCCCTGAGCCTCAGAGGCTGCCTTGCAAGGTGGGCGGGCCAGGGATGCTCTGTCTGGGGCCGTGGGCCAGCGCTCAGGACGTCCCCAGTCTGTGGAACTCCTTTGCAGGTGGCCAGGAGGTTTTGTGGCTCCTACCTTGTTTCTTTCCAGGGATGATCCCGGGGGTCCCTGGGGTAGGTGGTCAGGATTGGAGAGGAGCCTGGGGCTTGGCCTTCCACCCTGGCCACCCCATGTGTGTGGGACACCCCTTCCCACAGTGTCCGTGGCTTCCTTGGGGATCACTCCCCACAGTGTGTGTTGGGGGATGGGGGTAAGCACGTGTCATGGGGCACCAACGCTGGTCCCCTCAAGCCGAGACTCCCTGGTGTGGACTCAGCTCCAGCCAGAGGACAGTTCAGCACTGGGAAGTCCTGAGGCTGTGGGTCTGGGGCCGTGGAGACCTCTTGTGTTTTTCCCGTTTCTCTGCCGGCCTCCTGGGGCTGTGTGCGCAGGCACTGGCCACTTAGCTCCCTTGTAGCCTGGGCTGAGGGGAAGGCGCATGTCCTGTGGGGCCCCCTGACTGCTGTTGATGGCACTCCATGATGAGGGCAGCCCGATGGGATGCTGTGCTAGGACCTGGGCAGCAGGACACCAGCGGCCGCTGGCAGGGCCTTCTCACTTGTCCTTGTCAGTCTGCTGGGTTTTCTTTTCCTTTTTTTGGAGATGGTGTCCTGCTGTGTCACCCAAGCTGGAGTACAGTGATGCGATCACCGCTCACTGCAGCCTCGACTTCCCAGGCTCCAGTGATCCTCCTGCCTCGGCCTTCCAAAGTGCTGGTATTCAGGCGTTGGCCACTGTGCCTGGCCTGGTTTGATTGTTAATAAAGTCAGGACGTCCTGTTTTTCTTTTACTTTCTTCAAGGCGGTTTGGGATTTGGCTCCGCTGGCCGCTATGCTGGTCCGTTTACTGGCTGCTGGCTTTCTGCATCCCGCCCTGCCCCTGGCCCACCCAGCTTCCTTTGTGCCCTTGAGCCCCTGCCTTGGGACAGCCATGGCCATGGCCACCTGGACACCCTAGGAGCACCCGCCTGGACTCCCACTCCAGAGTCCTTGCTCAGCCCCATGGCAGAGTGGCTCTCAGCGTGCTCTGGCGTGTACCTGGCCTAGCTCCCTTCTCCCCGTCTGCACACAGATGCTCCATGGCCCCAGCCTCTCCCTTCCTGTCTTGCCCACCCCTCTCCAGGGGCTCAGGTCCCTGTGCACATCCCTCAGATGGGTCTGCTGCCTGTTCAGGGCTGTCATGTCCTTGCCTGGCCGGTGGCTTGGGTCCCTCCCACCCCCAGCAGCTCCACACTCCTGGCACTAGGCCGTGGGACCGAAGCCAGTTTTCTCATCACACAAGTGAGAGGCTGCAGCGGGGAATCGCGCCCCAGGCCGTCTCCTTGTCTGTGCCGACTCTGATCATTCCTGTGCGGAGGCGCGGAGATGGCGGCGCTGAGATGGGCCGGCCGCCCGGGCCAGGGTGTTTGTTTAACTTTCTCTCCTTTTGACAGCGATTCTCTGAGCAGCCTCCTCCGGCTGCTTCCCCTGTAAACTTGCTGCTTTGACTCTCAGCGCCCGCTCCCTGGTGTGGAGCAGCAGCCTGTCGTCCTAGCCTTGGGGAACGTTCGTGTGGCGCACACTCTGGGGGGTGTCCTGAGTGGGGACTGCGGCAGCGCTCCCGTCCTCAGCATCGTGAAATCCTGGCTTCAGCGCTGGGACTTCAGTGTGTGGAGATGTTGCATGAGGAAGGTCAGAGGCTCTCGGCTGGGCTGCAGAGAGCTCCTGGAAGTGGTGCCGCGGGGGAGGGCGTGCCTCTCTCGGGTCTGCTGTGAAATGGCCTGTTTCTATACAGCCAGGTGCTACCCACGTACGACAGCCTGGATGAGCCGTCGGTGAAAACCATGAGCTCCATATTTGCCTCCTCCCTCAATGTGGTCACCACCTTCTACGTCATGGTAAGAGCCTTGCCATGCCCCCTCCACACCTGTGTCATGCCAGCATGACATGCTGTGGTGCCCCCGGGACTGCCACAGGCACGGCCCTGGCCCTGTGTGCTGCCGGATTCTTCTCTGTGTTCCCATCCCAGTGTCTGGAGGCTGCGCGGGGACCTGGGGCAGCTCCATCGGCTTCCATGATTCCAGGACCAGCCCCGTGAGCGTGGGTCCACCCTGGGCCAGGAAGCTCTCCTGACCTGAGGAGCCGGGCACCAGGGCTGCTCCCAGGGCACTTTATCCGAGCCACTCTTACCGTCTCTGCAAGACCTCTGTTAATTCTCTCTAGAAATGGGCATATTTCGGCCGGGCGCAGTTGCTCACGCCTGTAATCCCAGCACTTTGGGAGGCCAAGGCGGGCGGATCACGAGGTCAGGAGATCAAGACCAGCCTGGCCAACATGGTGAAACCCCGTCTCTACTAAAAATACAAAAATTAGCTGGGCATGGTGGTGCATGTGTGTAAACCCAGCGACTCGGATGGCTGAGGCAAGAGAATTGCTTGAACCAGGACCTGGGAGGCGGAGGTACACTGAGTCCGAGATTGCACTACTGCACTCCAGTCTGGGCTTCAGAGGGAGACCCCGTCTCAAAAAAAAAAAAAAAAAAAAGCCAGGCATGGTGACTCACACCTGTAATCCCAGCACTTTGGGAGGCTGAGGCGGGCAGATCACGAGGTCAGGAGATTGAGACCATCCTGGCTAATACGGTGAAACCCCGTCTCTACTAAAAATACCAAAAAATTAGCCGGGCGTGGTGGTGGGCGCCTGTAGTCTTGGTTGCTTGGGAGGCTGAGGCAGGAGAATAGTGTGAACCCGGGAGGCGGAGCTTGCAGTGAGCCGAGATCGCGCCACTGCACTCCAGCTTGGGCGACAGTGCGAGACAAAACGTCTCAAAAAAAGAAAAAGAAGTGGGCATGTTCCTTACAGAAACTGGAGATTTTAAGAAGAAGGAGGCCAAATGGTGCTTTGGCCCTGAAGGCCATCTCTTACAGAAGCTTCATTGTGAAGTGGATTGAAGGCCATTCTGAGGGGCAGGGCACAGGTCCCCCCCATGCCCTGCCCACTGCGACAGGTGCCACTCAGACTAGGATGTCCGTCTGCCACATTGCCATTTCTCATTCTCCAACAGGTGGGATTTTTTGGCTACGTGAGCTTCACCGAGGCCACAGCCGGCAACGTGCTCATGCACTTTCCCTCCAACCTGGTGACGGAGATGCTCCGTGTGGGCTTCATGATGTCGGTGGCCGTGGGCTTCCCCATGATGATCCTGCCCTGCCGGCAGGCCCTGAGCACGCTGCTGTGTGAGCAGCAGGTAAGACCCTCAGGGCGCTCTCCGGATCGTAATAGCACAGGTCAGCCTTGCTTCCCACAAGCCCCCAGCTGTCCCGAACCAGAGATGTAGCAGGAAAGTGGGGATTTGCGTCAGAGGAGTCCTGGGAGGGTGGAAGTTGGGGGAGCCTAGAGGAACCAGATTGATGGGCAGGAGCTGATAATGGCCAGACTCTGGAGATGGGCACATGGCGTTCAGTGCACAGTTCTCTTTACTTTTGTGTAACTTCGAAAAATTTTAACAATATAGCAGAAGATTTTTGAACCATAAGAGAGGCTGAGTTTGACGCAGGCCATAGTGGTGGTGCCTGTGGTCCCAACTCCTTGGGAGGCTGAGGCTAGAGATCATGGAGTCCGGGAGGCCGAAGTAGAGGGATTGGGCGTGAGTCCGGGAGGCCAGGCTATAGAGGGATTGGTGTGGAGTCCGGGAGGCCAGGCAGAGGATTGGGTGGAGTCCGGGGAGGCCGAGGGCGAAAGGAGGGATTGGTGCGGAGTCCGGGAGGCCGAGGCGAGAGGATTGCGTGAGTCCAGAAGGTTGAGGTCAAGTGTGGATTGCAATGCCATACCCAGCTAAAGGCCAGGAGTAAGACTCCTTGTCTTTTAAATACATTTTGCAAAAATAGGCTGGGTATGTGGCTCGGCTAATTGTAATCCCAGCCCTTTGGGAGGGCGAGGTGGGAGGATGGCTTAGGCCCAGCGGTTGGAAACCAGCCTGGGCAACATCGCTTGACTCCATCTTTACAAAAAATTAACAAAAATCAGCCAGGCATGGCAGCACATGCCTGTAGTCCCAGCGACTCGGGAGGCTGAGGCAGGAGGATCACTTGAACCAAGAATTCAAGGCTGTAGTGGGCCATGACCGCTCCACCATGCTCCAGCCTGGGCTACAAAGTGAGACCCTGTTTCTAAAAGAGAAAGAAGGGAAAATAAAAAGTGAGGCTGGGTTTTTTCACGGTAATGTGTGTAGGCAAGGCAGCCGCTTAGTTCTTTATAAGAAATTTTCGCCTGTAGGAGTTGAAACTAGAAGGCTGTCCTGGTTCTCTCCTTGCGGCAGAGATAACCCTGAAAGGCATGCTGTGCTGTCTTGTGCCCCAAGCACGGGGGTGCAGACGCCGCTCTGCCGTGTTGGAGGAGCCCTGCCTCATCCAGGTTCCCCTCCTGCCTCCCCTTGGGAGCTCTGCCCGGTGGCCCATCCGTCTTCTGTCCCGCAGCCTGAGATCTGTGAGCCTGGTATGTCCCGTCAGCTGGGACTCCCGGTGGCTAGAAGCACACATTTCTCTTGAACTGTTTCAGCCAAGGGGGGTTGAGTGGTCTCGGAGAATCCAGGGGAGAGTCCAGCAGTCACAGTGGGGGCGGTGGGTCTCCCTGGGCCTTGGGAACAGCAGCACGGGCTCACTGTCCATGTGGCTGGGTGCGTGGTCACCACAGCCTGGTGGCAGTCATGTGCCTCCTGCAGACTTCCACCAGCCACATGCCTCTGGCTTCACAGCAGAGGCCAAGCACCAAGGACTGAGCGCCTCCCACACGTGCTGGTGCTCCTCTCCTGCAGAGTTCAGGCACCTGGGCACGGGTGAGGCAGGATCGAGGAGGCGAGGCCAGAGCCCATCATCTGGCCGTGGGGTTTCCCCGACGTGTGTGGCCAGGCCAGCTTTCACTGTTTGATGTTTTGTACCTGAGCAGCATCTGTATTTCTGTACATGACCCATTTTTATCTTGTTAAAAAATTGATAGTGGCATTAAAGGTATTGTGACTCGAGTAGGAAAGCTCACACACACCCTTCATCCCAAGGAGGACCTGGCTGTGTTTCCTGTCAGTGCCCGTGGCTTCTTTCCCAGAGGTGTGGCCCCGGCCATGCCACCTGCTTTCTTGTCTTCGGCCGATGTGCCGAGAGCATTTCTCCACGGTCCCTACAAGCCTGCAGGGGCTCTGCTTCCTTGGCTTCTCCGCTTGTTGCAGACGCCTGGGTGCGTTGCTCCTTCACCCTTGACCTCTCGTGGATGACCATCTCACAACAGTCTTCATGCTGAAGTCCCCTCTCCCCTTCTCTGGGTCTATGTCATAGGGAAATTTCTAGGACCGGGACTCTTGTGTGATGGACCTAATCCCCAACCTCCCTGGCCTGTATACAAATTATCGCCCTAAGGCCGATAGGAAATTCTGGCTCGAGCTTCCACAGTCCATTCTCTGTAAAAGTCCATTCTGAAAATGGGATGCTTCAAAACTGTAGTTCTAGAAAGTTCTGCAGTTGTTTCCTAGTCCAGGGATAGTCATCATGGCCAGCCCATCCTGTGTGTTAACTCATTTGGTCCTTACCACGGCTGGATGAGGAGCTGCTTCTGTTGACAGATGAGGAAACTGAGGCATGGAGGTTAAGTCACTTGCCTAGGGGCACTCAACTGGGGCTGGTGAGTGGCAGAGCAAGGATTTGAGCCAGGTGGTCTGGCTCCTGTGTCCTGTACTAGAGACCACAGCCGGAGGCCCTGGGGCAGGTGGGGTCTGAGGCCATCTGTCCTTGGCTCTGCCTCCTCCTCTGGAATGAATGGCCCTGGCATCCTGGTGCAGAGCAGTAGAGGCCTGGCTGCACCCTGCAGCCAAAACAGGCACTTGCAATTTGGTGATGCCTCATCATGCCCTTCTCACCTCTTCTTCCTGCACTTTGAAATTGCTCACTGAGGCCGGGCGCCGTGGCTCAAGCCTGTAATCCCAGCACTTTGGGAGGCCGAGACAGGCGGATCACGAGGTCAGGAGATCGAGACCATCCTGGCTGACACAGTGAAACCCCGTCTCTACTAAAAAATACAAAAAACTAGCTGGGCGAGGCGGCGGGCGCCTGTAGTCCCAGCTACTCGGGAGGCTGAGGCAGGAGAATGGCGTGAACCCGGGAGGCGGAGCTTGCAGTGAGCTGAGATCCGGCCACCGCACTCCAGCCTGGGCGACAGAGTGAGACTCCGTCTCAAAAAAAAAAAAAAGAAATTGCTCACTGCTTGTTGCACATCTGCTGGAGATGATAACACAGCCGTGTGTGCATGTGTGTGGGATAACACGGCCACGTGTGCGTGTGTGCGTGGGGGTTGTGCCCTCATCCTGAAGATGATAACACGGCCACATGTGTGCGTGTGTGTGTGTGTGGGTTGTGCCCTCATCCTGAAACCTGTGGGCCGGGAGAGGCCTAGAGACATTTGGCAGGCAGCCTGTATTCTGCTCTCCATACTTCCTGGCACTTAAAAAACTCTCTCATGGTGTTGCTCTAAAAGCAAAAAGGAAAACGGAAGGACTCGGTACTCACATTTCAAAAGGACGCTGTAAAGTTTATGGTCTGTGCCTGGGGTGAGAAGCCCTCGTGCTTTCCTGGCGTGTTGCAGGTTTGGGTTGCAGGTTCCCGTTCAAGTTGCTCAGCCAGATCTGATTGTGCTGGTCAGGCTCACCTGCCAGGTGAGTGCGCAGCTGGCCTCACGTGGAGATGTGCCTGGTGTGCCTGGCAGAGCCCTTTCAGGCTTTGCTTTCTAGGAGAGTGGTGGAGGAAATCAGTCCTTTCAAAACCTTTTCGTTTTTCTTTTATACAGCAAAAAGATGGCACCTTTGCAGCAGGGGGCTACATGCCCCCTCTCCGGTTTAAAGCGCTTACCCTCTCTGTGGTGTTTGGAACCATGGTCGGTGGCATCCTTATCCCCAATGGTAAGGCGGGAGGGCTGCTCTAGTGCCGGGCAGTGGGACCCGGGGGCTTCGGCATCAACCACGACCTGCCCAGTTATGAGCTGTCTTCTCTGGTCTCCTAAAAAAGTCTAGAGACTTTGTCATTTTTTCTCTGGCCCACGGAGAAAGGCAGGGGATAAAATCTGGCAGCTTGAGCCGGGCGCAGTGGCTCACGCTTGTAATCCCAGCACTTTGGGAGGTTGAGGTGGGCGGATCACCTGAGATTGGGAGTTCAAGACCAGCCTGACCAACATGGAGAAACCCTGTCTCTACTAAAAATACAAAATTAGCCGGGCATGGTGATGCATGCCTGTAATCCCAGCTAGTTGGGAGGCTGAGGCAAAAGAATCACTTGAACCTGGGAGGAGGAGGTTGCTGTGAGCCGAGCCGAGATCACGCCATTGCACTCCAAGCTGGGCAACAGGAGAGAAACTCCGTCTCAAAAAAAAAAAAATCTGGCAACTTGCCGGGCATGGTGGCTTACACCTGTAATCCCAGCACTTTGGGAGGCCAGGGTGGGCGGATCACGAGGTCAGGAGATCGAGACCATCCTGGCTGACACGGTGAAACCCCATCTCTACTAAAAATATCAAAAAATTAGCTGGGGGTGGTGGTGGACGCCTATAGTCCCAGCTACTCGGGAGGCTGAGGCAGGAGAATGGCATGAACCCGAGAGAGGGAGTTTGCAGTGAGCCGAGATCGCACCACTGCACTCCAGCCTGGGTGACAGAGCGAGACTCCGTCTCAAAAAAAAAAAAAAAAAATTCTGGCAGCTTGATGGAACAGCAGACACCCGTTGACACCTGGGTGGAGAGAGACTGCAGTGCTGGGACACAGGCTCGATTTGTAGAACCAACTATTTTATTTTATTTTATTTTATTTTATTTTATTTTATTTTATTTTTTTGAGACGGAGTCTCGCTGTGTCGCCCAGGCTGGAGTGCTGTGGCCGGATCTCAGCTCACTGCAAGCTCCGCCTCCTGGGTTCACGCCATTCTCCCGCCTCAGCCTCCGAGTAGCTGGGACTACAGGCGCCCGCCACCTCGCCCGGCTAGTTTTTTGTATTTTTTAGTAGAGACGGGGTTTCACCATGTTAGCCAGGATGGTCTCGATCTCCTGACCTCGTGATCCACCCGCCTCGGCCTCCCAAAGTGCTGGGATTACAGGCTTGAGCCACCGCGCCCGGCCAGAACCAACTATTTTAGAACAGTGCATGCTGTCCTGTTGATTCTTTTGACTTCTGATTTTGTTGACGCATTACCAAGGGAAGCGTTGAAGGCCCTGAACGTATTTGTGTTACCCAAATGCACCCGCTCCCTAGCAGACAAGACAGAGCTCATTATCATCAGATCCACAGGGGAACTCGCACTCACTCTCCCCAGGGAACAGCCCTAGAGGTGATCTGTCTGGGCTCCTGGCAGGGGCTGCAGCCTGGCATACACGCCGGGCCCTGGTTTCTCCACCTGCCCTTGGGTAGGTGCTGCCCGCCTAGGGCCACTCAGGGAGCAGCAGGCAGGAGAGGCTGCGCGGGAGCCGTGCTGTGCGGAGCCAGCATTTGCTTTTGGCAGGAAGTCCCTAGTGTCTGACTCTGTTTTTTATTTTTTTTGAGACGGAGTCTTGGTCTGTCGCCCAGGCTGGAGTGCAGTGGTGCGATCTCGGCTCACTGCAAGCTCCACCTCCTGGGTTCATGCCATTCTCCTGCCTCAGCCTCCCGAGTAGCTGGGACTACAGGTGCCTGCCACCACACCCGGCTAAGTTTTTGGTATTTTTAGTAGAGATGGGGTTTCACCATGTTAGCCAGGATGGTCTCGATCTCCTGACCTCGTGATCTGCCCGCCTCTGCCTCCCAAAGTGCTGGGATTGCAGGCGTGAGCCACCGCGCCCGGCCGTGTCTTGACTCTTTAAAGATGAGCCATCAGAAAATTCACCCCGGAGCCCAAATGCACTGTTGGAGGAATCAGCCGCAGTTGTCAGGCTTTCTGGGCACGGAGGGCGTGTCTGCTCCCGGCTCTCACCTGGACGGCCTTTCCTTCAATGCTGGCTTGCTCACCTGTGTGCTGGGCAAAAAAGCTCAGGTCCCCTCCTGGCCGGAGCCCTTTCCCACTCATCCCTTTCTGTCACTTCTCTTTCCTAGTGGAGACCATCCTGGGCCTCACGGGTGCGACCATGGGAAGCCTCATCTGCTTCATCTGCCCGGCACTGATCTACAAGAAAATCCACAAGAACGCGCTTTCCTCCCAGGTGCACACCGCTTGAGGGCTGGCCTGGACCACGGCTGATTGGTCTGGGCTGGGGCGAGGTGGAGTCGGAAGGGAAGCCCCTGGTTCAGCGTTTTCAGACGGGTTCTGTCAAGAAACTTAAAACCCACAAAAGGGACTTGGTCCAGTCAGCCTGGGGAACCCTGGGTTCACCAGGACGCATGGTCTTTGCCCAGCAGGGCCACACTGACCTGCTCCAGCTGTGCATCAGGTTTTCCTGAGGCCGACTGTGCTGAGTCGTAAGCTCTTTCCCCGTGGTGTTTCTGCAGTGACTGCTTGTCCATGGATCTGCTGCCAGCTCTGAGTCCCCTCCCCAGCCGCCCACCCCCGAGGCCACCACCCACTGTTGTTCCTGGTGCGACCCTCGTGTGGCAGTCTGTGCACATCCACTCACGCGGCGGTCTGTGCGCGCGCATGTGCGTTTTTCTTTAATCGTAACACAGTTTCCTGCTGCTTTTCTCAAAATCCCGTGCAGGTCAGGTTGCCCCACAGCCGTGGGCACAGAACTGCCTGGCTATTTTTAGCCATTTCATGGTGTTCCGTGGTAGAAAAATTCCATAATCCCAGTCTCCGAAGTACTTACCTCTCCGGTCTTCTGGTATTGCAGACAAAATCGCGCTGAATATGTGTTCGTGAGCATGTCGACGTGTTTGAGCATGTGTCTGTAGGAAGCGTTTTAGAAGTGGAATCCTGTGTCAGGGGTGTGAGCATTTGTAAACGTGCTGGCTCTACCCAAATTGCCTGCAGTGTCACTCCCAGCCAGGCCCAAGGCTTCGGTCCCCGCACCCAGGACCTTCCAGGCTTCATCATTCTTGGCCTCTCTGGCGGGAGCTTGAGCGTCTTTTCGTGGGTTTAGAAGCCACTTGTGTTTCTTTTTCTGTGAACTGCCTGGGTTCTTTGCTCACTTTTTAGGGAGTTGTTGAGCTTTTTCTTACTGGTATATATTGATAATTTTTTTTTTTTTTTCTTTCGAGACAGAGTTTCACTCTTGTTGCCCAGGCTGGAGTGCAGTGGTGCAATCTCAGCTCACTGCAGCCTCCGCCTCCCGGGTTCAAGTGATTCTCCTGCCTCAGTCTCCCGAGTAGCTGAGATTACAGGCACACGTCACCACGCCCGGCTAATTTTGTATTTTTAGTGAGACGGGGTTTCTCCATGTTGGTCACACTGGTCTTGAACTCTTGACCCCAGGTGATCCACCCGCCTCGACCTCCCAAAGTGCTGGGATTACAGGTGTGAGCCACCGCACCCGGCCTCAACCTGGTAAGTTTTTACAAAGTGAACCACGTGGAACCACCATCCAGAGCAGACATAGGACATCCCAGCACCCCAGAGCTCCCCGTGGGTGCCTCACTGTCATCCACCCCCACCCCAAAGATCACTGCCCATCTGTCCGCCAGCATTCTAGAGTGATCTTGCCTGTCTTCAAGTTGTGGTAAATAGATTCTTACAGTGTACGTTAGAATACATGTCCACGTGTGTCAGCCACTTCTTCAGCATCTCGGCTCACTGCGACCTCTGCCTCCTGGGTTCAAGCAATTCTCCTGCTTCAGCTTCCTGAGTAGCTGGGATTCCAGGTGCGCGCCACTACACCCATCTAATTTTTGTATTTTTAGTAGAGATGGGGTTTTACCATGTTGGCCAGGCTGGTCTCAAACTCCTGACCTCAAATGATCCACCTGCCTCAGCCTCCCAAAGTGCTGGGATTACAGACGTGAGCCACTGCGCCTGGCCCCTTATTGATTTTTTGATCATGTTGTTTATGAGTTGTGAGAAAGGTATGATAATTCCTACTGTAATTGTAGATTTATTTGTCCTTTTAGTTCTATCACTTTTTGCTTTTTAGTTTGAAGCCATGTTATTAGGAGCAGACAGATTGAAGTTGGTTATATCTCCATTTTGAATTGACTTTTATCTTGTTGAATATTCCTTTTTATCGTTGGAAATACTTTCTCCTTCAAGTTGGCTTTGTAGCTAACTTAGCTCTGCTTTGGGTTTGTGCAGGATGGCTTGTTTCATCCCTTTTCTTTTGATTTCTCTAGTCCATCATATTCACAGTGTGTCTCTTACAATAGCACGTAGCTGACTTTTGTCTTGTTGGTATTCAGTCTGTGAATGGGAGTATTTAAGACTATTTACGGTTAATATAATAACTGATTTTTGGGAGAAAACTTTTAACTTATGTCCTATTATTTGTCTCATATGTCCTTTTTCTGTTTTTTGCTTTTTCTTTCTTTGGATCAATCAAACATTTAAATATTTACTCTTCTTTTAGCTTATTGGTACATTTCTATCCTTCTAACGATTATACTAGGCAGTTTATAACAACCCTTATTTAAAACTCCACAAGTGCCGGGCGCGGTGGCTCACGCCTGTAATCCCAGCACTTTGGGAGGCTGAGGCGGGTGGATCACGAGGTCAGGAGATCAAGACCATCCTGGCTAACACTGTGAAACCCCATCTCTACTAAAAATACAAAAAAAAACTTAGCCGGGCGTGGTGACGGGCACCTGTAGTCCCAGCTACTCAGGAGGCTAAGGCAGGAGAATGGCGTGAACCCGGGAGGCGGAGATTGCGGTGAGCCGAGATCGCGCCACTGCAGTCCAGCCTGGGCGACAGAGCGAGACTCTGTCTCAAAAATAAATAGGCCGGGCGCGGCGGCTCAAGCCTGTAATCCTAGCACTCTGGGAGGCCGAGACGGGCAGATCACGAGGTCAGGAGATCAAGACCATCCTGGCTAATACGGTGAAACCCCGTCTCTACTAAAAAAATACAAAAAACTAGCCAGGCGAGGTGGCGGGCGCCTGTAGTCCCAGCTACTCGGGAGGCTGAGGCAGGAGAATGCCGTAAACCCGGGAGGCGGAGCTTGCAGTGAGCTGAGATCCGGCCACTGCACTCCAACCCGGGCGACAGAGCGAGACTCCATCTCAATAAATAAATAAAACTCTAGAAGACATTGTTATTGTTGTTTCAAATAGTAGTTATTGATCCAGGCATGGTGGCTCACGCCTGTAATCTCAGCACTCTGGGAGGCTGAGGCAGGAGAATCACCTGAATCCAGGGGGTGGAGGTTGCAGTGAGCCGAGATCGCACCACTGTACTTCAGCCTGGGCAATAGAGCGAGAACCTCCATCTCAAAAAAAAAAAGAAAAAGAAAAAGAAAAAAGTATTTATATTGATTCTTTGTGGCTTCTTGTTTTTTTTTTGTCATGGGGTCTTGTTTTCTAGTGTGCCTGGTATTTTGCAGATGTCATGTTTGAGAAATCATAGAAGTTCTGGGTGACGTTGTCATCCATCCACATACGGGATAGGCAGAAGGCCTGTGTCCCATTGAGGCAGATGTGTTTCCAGTTGGCCTTGTTCCCAGGGAACAGCCCTTCTGGGGTCTCAGCTGGGCAGTGACACCCTCAGATGGTGGAATCTTCTGCTTGGCGTTCGTCTTGCTCCTTTCTGCATAGCTCGTAGCTGGCAAGTGCTTTGGGGGAGATTTTTGCACACAGAATGTGGAGTGACATGCTTCTCTGAGGTTTCCTTCTCTCCCTCGAGTTCTGGCTGCTGGGGCACCCTCATTCTTCCTTCTCGGTGCCCAGCCCTGTGAGTGTGCCCAGGCTCTAGGCTGTTGTGTTCTCTTGTCACGTCTGCTCAGTCCCAGTCATCGATGAGGCTCCAAGGACAACAGGCTTAACCTCGCTGTGACTGAGGGCTCTTCTCTGTCCTCTGGGATCCGGACCTCGCAAGTCTGAGGTGACAAAGTTGTTTATCAGTGTCTTTGGTTGGGTGTTTTTATTGTTTTTATCCAGCTTTTACCGTTGTTTTAAATGGGAAGACCAGTTTGATACCAGCTGTTAAGCCATAGCTTGAGGAGGAAGTTTCTTGGCGAGTTTTAGGAACTTCAGATGGCATGAGAGGCTCAGCCTCTGCCCATCAGATGTCACATGTCCTGCTATGCCAGGTCCCATGTTTTAGTCCACTGGGCTTTCTTAGAAAAAAAGTCTGTTCTGTGAGTTAGCAGGAGAAAGAAGGAAGGAAAGAAGGGAGGGAGGGAGGGAGGAAGAAAGAAAGAGAAAGAGAGTCATAGTTAGAATTTCTGTACTCCAGTATTATTTTAAAATAATTCCTCCCTCATTTTTTCTAATACTTTAATGACTTCTTTTTTTTTTATTTAAATCTTTGGTCCACCTGTATTTTATTTTGGTGTAAGAAACAAAGTATGTATCCTGAGTTTGTTTCTAGGTGGTTCCGTAGTCGTCAGACATGATTTATTGAATAATCATCACTGATGGGAAATGGTGTCACTATTGCAGATTAAATTCTTGTGTGTATTCAGGCCTCACTTGGGACCTGTGTTTTACTTTATTGGCTGGTCTGTCCTTCCATACCGTGTTAGTTGTGTGTTAGTTGCGTGTTCGTTGCACACCCTGGTGACACTCACCGAGCTGTGACTCGTGGCTCTTGGAACATTTTAATTCTCGTCCCGCCTCTTGGCTGTGAATAATACATTTTCTGCATAGTCTTCTTTGTTTTATTTTCTGTATGAATGTTGGAATCAGCCGATCTGACTCTAACAAAAAATTCGTCCTGCTTTTTATCTTTTAGTCTAACTGGGCTTTTTGAAACTATAGATTAACTTGGGAATTGCTGTCTTTACACTGCAGCGGACATGCAGGTGTCCGCGTGACTCCCCTGCCCAGCAGGAGGGTACCGTGTTTGGCTTCTCCAGACCTCACGAGGTCCTTCGTCCCCGTCTGTTTCCCAGGCTGCTGTTGGCTGCACTGCACGCTATCCTGGATCTCTTTTCCCCCTGGATTTTCTAAGTGGCTGTTCGTGTAAAGGGAAGCCAGAGATTTCATAGGTGACATTTTCACCCGTTCACCTTACTGTACTCCTGCTGGATCTCTTGGCTTTTCACCTGCAGCTAATGATGATGTCACCTCTCTCTTTCCAGTTGCCGCAGCACTTCCTCCTCTCTTGCCCGTGTGTGGCGTCACGCGCCTGTGGCCACGGCGCTGCTGGTGTAAGTGGCTGGCGCGTCACTGACTCACTAGTGTTTAACCGTTAACCCAGTGTCGGCTTTTGACTTGATGTGTAGACGTGTAGACAAACGCGGAGAATCGAGTGAAAGAAGCATCTCTCTGTGCCTGCTTTGCCATGTTTTTTAGAAGCTAGAAAGCACGTTGAGTCGCGTTCGCCACGGTTTGGCTGCGCGTGGAGGAGACGGACAGGTTTCTTTCTCCCTCTGACTTGGGTCTGGTGTGTCCTGTTCCCAGCGCTCCTGCGGCTCTGCAGTAGGTCGTGGAGCCAGCAGACGACGTGTGCCATCCGCTCAGCATGCCCTGTTTCCTTAGGTATGGAGATGTCAACACCACAAGGCCGTACCCGGGGCCTGTGGTGCAACATCTCAGCATGGCCACTGTCCCAGGGGCTCCAGCCGCGCCATGGAGGGGCACAAGCCTGGGTCTGCGTCTCGGCCCGTCTGAGTACTCTCGGCGATGTGGTGCCTGTACCCGGCCCAGGGACCTCAGGAAGAGCCAAAACTGGTGCTGTGCTGGGATGGACAGGGAAGTGGGGACACCTGTATGGTGGGTGAATCAAGGCAGTGCTGGAGAAAGACGTGAAAAGAAGGAATGTTCCAGCTCATCCTCACATCAACCGGGGGCAGGAAGATAGGTCAGCCCTGAGGGAATCGAAAAGATACGTCCGTCACCACGTGTTTTGTTCTTTGTTTGTTTTTTGAGACGAGTCTTGCTCTGTCCCCCAGGCTGGAGTGCAGTGGTGTGATCTCGGCTCACTGCAAGCTCCGCCTCCCGGGTTCAAGCGATTCTCCTGCCTCAGCCTCCCCAGGAGCTGGGATTACAGGCGTGCGCCACCACACCCGGCTAATTTTTGTATTTTTAGTAGAGATGGGGTTTCACCGTGTTGGCCAGGCTGGTCTTGAACACTCCTGACCTCAGGTGATCCACTTGCCTCGGCTTCCCAAAGTGCTGGGATTACAGGCGTGAGCCACCACACCCGCCCTGTTTGGTTCTTTATTTTGAAAGTCAGAAAAGTCAAGGGTCTCTCCAATCCTGAGTGAGGCTGGGGCTTTGGTCCTGCTGCCTGGGAACCATGAGGGGGTGGAGCAGCAGGCGGCTTAGAAGGTGCCTGAGGGCCGGGCCTGAGGGCCACGCCGAGGGTGGATCCCTGGGGCACGGGAGGCCGCCTCACAGGGGCACACCCAGAGGGCAGTAGTCCCCAAAAGGCCTGAAAGCCGGCCCCTGCTCCTGGAAGAGGTAACGAAATGAACACTGTGACTCGCAGACACGAGCCACCAGCGGGGCGTCTGCCTGTAACCAGGGAGGATCCCCAAGGCCTGCTGAGGCTTGGGGCCTTGCTGGGTGGGTGCCTGGATGCTAACCGGGCTGCCCTGAGACCCAGATTGAGGCGCGTGGTGCACAGCAACCAGAGCCCCCGCCTCCAGCTGTGGTTTTCGTGACGGAAGCGCGGAGTGTGGACTCGTGCTCCGTCTACACGTGTGGAGCGAAAGTGAGCGTTTTCTCCCCTGCCCCTGGTGCTTCTCTCTGCATTTGACTCAGCGATGCCTTGGGTGTCTGGAGGCCCTGATCACTTCTGCAGGGGAGGGTGCTGTGATCCGGGCAGTGTGTGGCCCCTGGTCAGGCCCCTGGATTTCCAAGCTCAGGTGAGACGTCTGGAGTGGGCTTGCATTCCTCCTGCTGGCCGGCTCTGCAGCTGTGTTGATCTGATCGCTGCAGAAATGAAAGTCTCGGGGTGCTCTGAAACCAGGTGTCTGGCACACTGGTCCTGTTGAACGACCGTGTCCTCAAAGGAAGTTCTTCGGCTCTGCAGGAAGCTGTGCTGGAAGGCACAGGACTGGAGGCTGGGCTGGGGCTCCATGGGCTTCCCCCTGCCACTGAGCCTGGGCAGCCCCTGCACTCCCCACAGGCCCCCCAAGTTCCCAGCCGTCCCGTCTGTGCCCAGTTAGAGGTGAGGGTGTGCTGCCCTGCGGGGCAGGGTTCCTACACTGAGGGGCTTCCCAGGGCTTCCAGACAACACGGTCTCCTGTCCGGGCACTTCCTGGTGGGTCGGGTTAAATTTCCATCCAGACCCTTTACCCCAGGTGGCCCGAGCCTGGTGTCTGCCCTGTGCTGGCTGGCAGAGGCCTCGGTAGGGCAGGGCCTGAAGACAGAGGTCCAGGGGCATCTCTGGTGTAGGAGAGGTCACAAGGGCTGTAACGGGCCCCCAGGGCCTGCCTCTGATGGCCTTTCCTTCTGGCATCAGGCCTCTAAGCCATGGCCACCCATGTCACCCACTGACAGCTGCTGCCGGGCAGGCCTTTCCACACGTGCTCCCTACACAGATCGCATAGCCTCGGGAGATTTCCGGTTTCTTCCTCTTTTTATTATCTTAAGACTGCTTTGGTCACCTTCCGGACACCACCACTGCCCTGGGACTCTTCCCTTCGCCGCAAGGAAGATGTAACGTGGCTGAAGGGGCCTGTACAAATGCAGAACATTTGGGGCCAGGGTGAGGCAGACTCTGTGGGTCGTCGAGCTTGCAGGCCTTGCCCGGACCTCCGGAACATACATCAGACAGTGGCCCCACGTGCACCTGGGGTAGGCCTGCCATCACCACATGCTCCGGCCAGCTGTGGCTACTGCCAGAGGGGCCTTGGGCTCCCTGGGCATCCTACAAGCCCCGAGGCACATGGTGGCCGGGCTCTCTTCAGCGGAGCCCACTGACCTCAGAGCCTCAGCAGCACCTGGTGTCCAGAGACACCAATACTAGCCCCGTGTTTCCAGGCGGCAGAGAGGGAAGTGGAGGAAGCAGGCTCTCCGCCGGGTTGTCTTTTTCAGTCGCCGCCAGCTTCAGAGAGTGCGGGTCCTTCCCGCCGCGGAGCCCTCTTCTCTAATTGTGTTGGACCAGGGAGGTCTCACCAGTTCTTCTGAACAGATTCTGTCCCTCTCGCTCCGGCCTGAATGGCTGGCATAGCTCTGACAGGGTTGGCCCATGACCCCAGCTGGCGGGGAGGGCTTGTCAGCCACAGGCTGGATGCCAGGAGTCCCACCATGCTCTGATAGCAGTGCATCAGGGCTCAGCCCTCTCCCAGCGGTCAGGAGCTTCGCCGGCATGCGGGCCCAAGTCTCCCCGGGAGTGGCCACCTGTCCTCAGGCAGGGCCGACTGCACGCCTGTCCCACCCTCGGGGGACTTTGTCATGTCCACTCTCCTCATGCCTCACCCCATCCCGGAGCCTCTCTGCCAGGCCAGTTTTATGCTCGGCAGGAGCGGGGGCCACAGCTGTGACTCCCGCCCCTGGGGTCTTTGTCTCCGCAGGTGGTGCTGTGGGTCGGCCTGGGCGTCCTGGTGGTGAGCACTGTCACCACACTGTCTGTGGGCGAGGAGGTCCCCGAGGACTTGGCAGAGGAAGCCCCCGGTGGCCGACTTGGAGAGGCCGAGGGTTTGGTGAAGGCAGAGGCAGCGCGACTCTCAGGTATGCCCACCCTGGCCCTTTGAGCCTTCTCAGGGCAGGTGCCCACTGGGCATCTCCTGAGTCTGGTCCAAGGATTGTGCTTATCTGCTCAGTGGCCTCTGTCCTATGTGGGTGCAGCCAGCGGGGGCCACCACCTTGCCCATGAAGATGCTCTGTGCACCATGGCTGGCCGTGGGGGTGATCAGCCAGGCGCGGGGAACGTGGGATAGGAGGGCCTCTGTATGGAAACGGGACAGGAGTGGCCGCCTGTATGCGGGGAACGGGACGGGAGGGCCGCCTGTGGCGCGGGGAACGGGATAGGAGGCCACCAGCGGAACGGGATCGGAGTGGCCTGGCGCGGGGAACGTGGACGGAGGGTCACTGCCTGGATGCCCAAGTATACCTGGGGTGGGCTTAGGTGGGTGACAAGCTTGGAGGTTAATGCATGTGGTTGTTCTTATTTGAGGGGATGTTGGCCTGTTTCTGGATAGGTCGTGGGTGGACAGGGCTTTGAAGGTTTGATGGATGTTTAGGATGGAAATGGGTGGATCAGGAAGGAGGACATCTTTGATGGGCCTCATGTGCCCCGTAATCTCGACTCTCCATCTGTGGCACAGTCCCGCCAAGTGTGCCCTCTGTGAATCCCCGGGAGCCCTCTGCCTGTGCACGGTCCCGCCGGTGCCCCCAGAACTTGATGCCTCCGCCTGCAGGCACAGTCCCGGCCGCGATGCCCCGTAACCCCGATGCCTCCGTCTGTGGCACGGTCCCGGCCGCGGTGCCCCGTAACCCCGATGCCTCCGTCTGTGGCAGAGCCCAGGGGTGCAGAGATCGGTGTTTCCTGAATGTGGCTTTGCAGGTGCAGCTGCAGCTCCGTGGCCTGGATGGCTACTGCCTCCCTGACCCTCCCAGGCCTAGAGGGTGAGTGCCACACTGGGCGGCCCTGCAGGCAGCAGACCTCCCCGGGCCCAGGCCTGCCCACGAGCTCTGAGTGGCGCCAGGCAGGCATGGGCAGGCAGGTGCCGTCCACGATGACCTTCATGCTGGGGTCTTCTGCCCCCGACAACAGCCGGGTTTATTCATCCACAGTGCCTGTGTGTCCGCCACGTCCAATGCACCCCTGAGCAGAGGCCCCAGCTCAGTCAGATTGGCTGGGCGTCATCTGCACACCACCCTGGGAGCCCTGGTGAGCAGTACCGGCTGTGGCTGGGGGTCTCAGGTCGCTGTGGAGGTGCTGGCCAGTGACTTCCGCCTCGGGGAGGGGCCTCCACGTCTGTAATGGCCAGGAGGAGAGGTCCGTCGAAGGGAGCCCCTGGCTTCTGCTGAGCGCGTGGGGGCGCCGTCTCAGCCATGACCCTGGGGCTTGTTGTCATCTCTGCTCCGAGCTCCACACTCTGTGCCTGGAAAGCTCCTTCCCAGTGTTGTCACCTCATACACACCCTCTGAGGGTCTCCCTCGATCCGCTGTGCTCAGATTTGCCAAGGATGACTGTTCCTGGATGACGAAGGTGGGCAGGGGAGCCCTGCCTTCTGGGTTCCCTGCAGCTGGTGGGGCTGTGGCTGGGGACAGTTGGGGTCACCAGAGGAAGAAAACGTGAGTGTTGGAAGCCGCCGGTGGCTGCCAGCTGCCCTGCGTTGGCTTTGGTGATTCGGCCTGGAACAAAGTCCACCTGGAGAGGCAGGTGGGGGTTTTACACCCACCTCAGCTGAGGCCCCAGGCTTGGTGCTGCTGAGCAGGGCCACCTGTTGCTGTCCAGGCCTCTGGGCTAGAGTGGGCGCTGACACGGAAACTGTCGGTGGGTCCAGTGTGCTGGGATCCCGGCCTGGGCAGTGAGGGGTATCGCCCTTGTCTAGCGGGCTGCTGGGAGTGGACTTCTTCTCAGTGCCAGCCAGCAGGAGGCTCCCCGTCCCCCCAGCCCTGCACGGCCTCCGCTTGCGGCTGGTGCAAGCAGCTGTATCCTGTCATGAGGCTTGTGCGGGCCGCGGGCCTCCGGCTCACCTGGTGCCCTCCGAGGCCACATCTGGTTTCTATTTCTTCCACGAGGCTGTAACAAAACACATGGCCCCTGTCAGAACCACATGCCGCTTGTTTTTAGCATGTCTCCGATTTTCCAGCCCCGGCTCCCCCATGATAGATGGGCTGCCTGGCTGAGGCTGAGCTGGGGTCGAGGGTCCTGCACCGATGCGCGCTCCCTTTCGGACAGCTGAGCGGAGTTTTATTGGTCTCCTTGATGCTGCAGAGGCCAAAAATGGTATCTGCTGACCGGGTGAGAGTCCTGCGTGGCCCTGGGCTGTGGCTGGGAATCCCATCCTCATGCAGATGTCGTGGTTAGACGCGCACAGCCTGGGCCCCATGCACAGCCTCGCAGGTCTTTGTGAGCATGGCTGAGTCCCTGCAAAGGCTCGTGAAGACGGTTACCTTGAAAGCCGGGAGTCGGGCCGTTCCTACCTGCTCTCTCTAGCACCCTGGAGGCGAGGGGTGGGTTCGGGTTTTGTGACATCTGTTCCTTTCTTGGAGTTGCAGGTCCCCCGTCCCTCCCGGTTCCTGCACGCCCCTCATTTGCTGCACGGGGCAGCACAGCAGGGCCCACACCCCTCAGGCACCCTCGTGCCCGCTCCCCCAGTGGGGCAGGCACAGCTGCACTTCCACTCGGTGAGCAAATGAGGCAGCGGCCTGGCTGAGAAGGGAGCCAGAATGCAGTGATGGGACGGAATGAGGGTCTGGCTGGGTGTCGACGGGTCGTGCGTGTTGGTGCAGGGGCAGAGATGGCCACAGTTCTGTGTGCTCAGGCCCAAGCGGGGACACACGGCCCCCACGTGTGAAGCCAGGTCACGTGGCTCAACCCAGGCCAGAGGCTGCGGGAGGCAGGGCCCTTCGGAACCTGGCCAGGTCCTGTGTGGCTGGCACAGTTATCTCAGACAATGGAATCAGCTCCCTGCCATTTCAGGACAGCAGCAGAAACACGGCACAAAATTATAACAGGAGGAGAGGTGTGGGGGACACAGCAAAGGAGCTTTCAGAAGCCTTCTCCGGGCCAGTGTGGTGGCTCACACCTGGAACCCCAGCACTTTGGGAGGCCAAGGCAGGAGGATCACCTGAGGTCAGGAGTTTGAGATCAGCCCGGCCAACATGGTGAAACCCCGTCTCTACTAAAAATACAAAAATGAGCCGGATGTGGTGGCTGGATGCTGAGGTGGGAGGATCGCTTGAGCCTGGAAGGTCCGGGCTGCAGGGAGCCGAGATGGCACCACTGCACTCCAGCCTGGGTGACAGAGTGGGACCCTGTCTCTTAAAAAAAAAAAAAAAGGCCAGGCGCGGTGGCCCAACCCTGTAAACCCCTCACGTCGGGTGGCCGAGACGGGGAGATCCACGGGGCAGGAGATCGAGACCATCCTGGCTAACACGGTGAAACCCCGTCTCTACTAAAAAATACAAAAATCTAGCTGGGCGAGGTGGCGGGCGCCTGTGGTCCCAGCTACTCGGGAGGCTGAGGCAGGAGAATGGCGTGAACCCAGGAGGCGGAGCTTGCAGTGAGCCGAGATCACGCCACTGCACTCCAGCCCGGCCGACAGAGCAAGACTCTGTCTCAAAAAAACAAAAAGCTTTCTCAGTAGGGCATTGCTCCAGCAGGTGGCAATGTCCCCACAGTCAGAGGAGAGAAGGGAGAAGCATGTGGCCCTAAGTCTCTCACAGATCATTCCGTGCTGTATGGAAGGAACTGGGAGCTTCTCCCGCCTCCCAAGAGACAGCAGCAGTGCCAGCCGCAGTGGAGGCAAAAGCAGTGGTGAGGAGGTTCCGCCTGCTGGAGGCTGTACCAGGGCCTGGCTGTGTTGCCAGCCCAGACACCCGGGTACCAGGAGCCAGATGGCCTGGGATTCCCCTTCACGTTCGGAAAGATGAGACCATGAGGTCATCGGTCAGCTATGTGTGGAAGATTGGGCTGTAAAGCCAAGCCCTTAATGAGTAATCCTTTCTCATGGCAGCATCAAGGGAAAGTCAGAAAGCAGCTATTGAGTGCTGTCAAAGCAGGGACTAGCTTTAAAAGTCACGCCAGCGCCATTGTTCTGCCTTCTTTAAGTATGGCTCTGGGATCCCGAGCCTCCTCGTGAACTTGGGGTGGCGCTCGAGTGGATGAGGAACTCTGTCAGTGGGATGCCGGGACTATGTTTTTTTTGATTTTATGCCCCATGGCTACCCAGGCTGAGTGCAGCGCCTGGATCTCAGCTCACTGCAAGCCCGCCTCCCGGTTCACGCCGCATTCTTCTTGCCTCCCAGCCTCCCGAGTAGCTGGGACTACAGGCACCGCCCACTACCTTCGCTAGTTTTCTGTATTTTTTAGTAGAGATGGGGTTTCACTGCATAGCCCGGGTGGTCTTGATTCTCCTGACCTCGATCCACCTGCCTTTAGCCTCCCAAAGTGCTGGGATTACAGGCATGAGCCTGGCCACTGACCACGCTTTAAAGTCGCTCTTGGCCGGGCGCTGGCCTGCCTGTAATCCCAGCACTTTGGGAGGCCGACGGGCTGACTAAGCAAGGCCAGGGAGATCAAGACTATCCTGGTTAACACGTGAAACCCCGCCTCTACTAAAAAGAAAAAAAATACAAAAAAACTAGCCGGGCGAGGTGGCATGCGCCTGTAGTCCCAGCTACTCGGGAGGCTGAGCCAGGAGAATGCATAAACCCGGGAGGCGGAGCTTGCAGTGAGCTGAGATCTGGCCACTGCACTCCAGCCTGGGTGACAGAGCTAGACTCCGTCTCAAAAAAAAAAAAAAAAAAAAAAAAAAAGTCGCTTCTTCTGGGGACCATCTGACGTGACTGTCTCCGTCTTTGCTGATCACAAGGCACACAGAGGGAGCCACGGCGGGTCCAGGCTGGCAGCCTGCAGAGCCACCTTGCCGACTCTTAGGGTCTGGACGGCAGCGTCGCTGGCCTCCCTGCCTGTCTGTGCTGGCCTTTGGTCTGGGGTGGACGCCAGCCTTGAATGTGGGGTTGGGGACGCATTAGATGTTGCCCCTTCCCCTCCGGGTCACCACCTCCAAGTCCCCGAGTGTGTCTAACTCCAAAGACCGAGTCCTGAGCTGTGGCCTTGGCAGCCTCGGGGCCTCCGTGCCTGACTGGATAGCAGGGAGGAAAGTGAGGGATCCGCCTCCGCCGTGGCCCAGTCGTGGCCTCTGTCACTTGTTAGGAAGGTGTGTGTTTCTGTGCGTGCCAGGAGCTGGGAACCTGCGTCAGCACCCGGCAGTGAGGAGCCGCTGGGACAGGGCCTAACACGGCATCCCTGGCGCCGGCGCCGATGACGCCCACGGGTCGTGGTTTTTTGTGACTAGAGATGATTTTTTTTTCTTTTTGAGAGAGAATCTCGCTCTGTCGCCCAGGCTGGAGTGCACTGGCACGATACTGGCTAACTACAGCCTCCACCTCCCAAGTTCAAGCGATTCTCCCACCTCAGCCTCCCGAGTAGCCGAGAGTATAGGCACGGCACCACACCCGGCTAATTTTGTATTTTTTGTTGAGACAGGGTTTCGCCAGGATGGTGTTAAACTCCTGACCTCGAGTGGTCTTCCTGCCTCGGCCGCACCGCACACCTGGCCTGGAGGCGATTTTTGAGGCCGAATGAGGGGGATGGTTGCTCTGCGGCAGCACCCTCCGCTGGGTGTTCCTGGGGGTGTGTGTGGAGCTGTCCCGCTTGGCCGTGGCCGCCTCTACTGTGGCTTAGCCGGTGTATTGCTGGCCTCTTAGGAGAAGAAATTCAGATGCCAGAGATCTCCTCCCTCCTGAGGAGCTCAGTCGTGAGCTGGCGGGGGCACTGCCCACACAGGGCCCCTTTCTGTCTTTGCGCAACCTGTGTTCATGTCGAGATCCGAAGCGGCTGGCAGCACTCAGATGTTTTTCAGTTGCTAATTTTGAAGTTTTGTGTTAGTTTTACTGCAGCCAAGAGGCACTGCGGGCAAACTGTCCCTGACGCAAAGGTCGGCTCCGCTGTGGAAGAGGCTGTGTGCATTGCCCGCGGACAGCTGCAGAGCGCCAGGCGTGAAGGCTAGGCTGTGAGTGCGGCCCTCGGCTGGTCAGCTGCTGCCGGCGGCGGGGAGCCAGGACGCTCGCGCAGCCTTCCCGCAGGTGCCCGTGCAATCCAGCAACACTTGCAGAACGCTGAGAGGCATGGCGTTCCCGGGAGGTTCTCCAAAGAAAGGGACCTCTGGGGCAGCTCCCGGCTCACCATGCTCACTTCCCATCCTGCGGCTCCTGCACCCACACGGAGCTCCTGCTGGAGCCCCAGACGGTCATTCACGGCCTGAGGAACTGAATTTTGCTTCGTGCTGAGAAAATGACTTCTCAGAGGCAACTTGTCCTATGACAACAGAGATTTCCTTTGTTTTGCTATATTTTCCCTTCCCCTCCCCAGCCTCCCTTTCTTCACGTAGTCATCCATTGGACAGGCCCTCTTGATTGACAGTCGTGGCTCGTTTCTGCATGGAGCCTCTGCCGAGGCTTAATCATGTGATGGCGACTGGTGTGTTTTCACGTGCTCTGGCGGGTGGCCAAACGCTTCTAGAACTGGTCACTTGGGCCGGGTGCGGTGGACCACTTGAGGTCAGGAGTTTGAGACCAGCCTAGCCAATGTGGTGAAACCCTGTGTCTACTAAAGATATACAAAAATCAGCCAGGCGTTGTGGCAGGTGCCTGTAATCCCAGCTACAGGAGGCTGAGGCATGGAAATTGCTTGAACCTGGGAGGCAGAGGTTGCGGTGAGCTGAGATTGCACCACTGCACTCCAGCCTGGGCGACACAGCAGGAGTCCGTCTGAAAAAAAAAAAAAAACCACCAACAACAGTTGAATTTGTTACTTAGCTAAACTGTAGAGCCTAGTGTCTGCTTTCTGTTAACTGGTTTATTACCCAGTAGGGTGGTACCTATCCTCTACAGTTTGTCTAGGACTCTCAACTCCAAATTGACAACAGTGTAACTGTCTGTTTCCCTAGACTAACACATCAGGCTGCTCTTAGAAGGCTGGTATAAAGCTAAGATAATTGTCCCCATTTTCTTCTCCTTTGGGAGCTGGTGAGCCCCCATCTGCTGCTCTGAACTGGACTCTGAATTCTTCCCCAGACAGCCTCACCTGAGTCCCCCTAGGCTGCAGCGCCTGTCTCAGTGGACATGTGGCCTTGCTGGGACAGGAAGGTGGTGATGGAGGTGATGATGGCGGTGATGATTATGGAGGTGGCAGTGATGCAGCGATGGTGGTGGGGATGGCAGTGGTGGTGGTACGGCTGGAGATGATGGTGGTGATGATGACGGAGGTGATGGCAATGATGGTAGAGGTGGCAGTGATGGTGATGGTAGTGGTGACGGTGGTGATGGCACTGATGGTGGTAGGGATGGAGATGATGGTGATTGGTGGAGATGATGGTGATTGGTAGCGGTGATGGTGGTGGTGGTGGTGGTGGTGGAGGTGACGGTGATGGCGGTGGTGATGGAGGTGATGGCGGTAATGGAGGGGACTGTGGGAGAGTCAGTCGGTGGGCTCATGCTGCCATCTGGTGGTAATGACTGAGTATTACATGGACTCTAGCTCTCCCTGCCCCCAGTTAGGTGTAAATTGCATTTTGACATATTTTTGTTATGAATACACATGAAAAATGACAGTTTTTTGTGCTACTTAGCTGCTAATGATCGAACAGGAAAAAAAAATAACTGCTTTGGCTCTGCCGTTGGGCTGGAAAATATAGTAAGAGTCCAGGGAGAGCCGCCCCGCTCCTGCCGTGCGGTTCCCTAACTGTGCCCTGCTCCCAGCCCAGGATCCGGTCGTGGCCATGGCCGAGGATGGCCGGGAGAAACCGAAGCTGCCAAAGGAGAGAGAGGAGCTGGAGCAGGCCCAGATCAAGGGGCCCGTGGATGTGCCTGGACGGGAAGATGGCAAGGAGGCACAGGAGGAGGCACAGCTTGATCGCCCTGGGCAAGGTACTGGGCACTGGCCGGGGGTGGAGACGGGGAAGGGGGGTCCCAGGTCCTCCTTTGCAGGCCGGACACCCTGTGACGTGGCTCTCGGGGCTATGTGTGTGTGTTTCCCTTCAGCCCATCCTAAGTTCTGGTCATTTTTGTTTTCTGTGTCTTTCAATTCAGATGAATGTCCTGCCCCTCCCAGAGCAACTTGTTTGCAGCTGCCCCTGTTGTAACTTTAGTGTCAACTGCGCTTGACCAGGCAGCAGGGAGGCCAGCGGGGAGGTGGTATCTGTTGGCCTGTGTCACTCTGTTGGGAGCCAGAACCCAGGGAAGAGCCCAGTTCAGATTCCCTGGGAAGGGAAGGAGGGGCCTCAGCCTGACCCCATCTGTCCCCCATGCCCTTGCAGGGATTGCCATGCCTGTGGGCGAGGCCCACCGCCACGAGCCTCCTGTTCCTCACGACAAGGTGGTGGTAGATGAAGGCCAAGACCGAGAGGTGCCAGAAGAGAACAAACCTCCATCCAGACACGTGGGCGGAAAGGCTCCAGGGGTCCAAGGCCAGATGGCACCACCTCTGCCCGACTCAGAGAGAGAGAAACGGGAGCCGGAGCAGGGAGAGGTTGGGAAGAGGCCTGGACAGGCCCAGGCCTTGGAGGAAGCAGGTGATCTTCCTGAAGATCCCCAGAAAGTTCCAGAAGCAGATGGTCAGCCAGCTGTCCAGCCTGCAAAGGAGGACCTGGGGCCAGGAGACAGGGACCCGCATCCTCGGCCCCAGGCAGTGCTGTCCGAGCAGCAGAATGCCCTGGCAGTGGGTGAAGGGGAAAAGGCCGATGGGGTGCCGCCACCAGGCAACGCCGCCGGGGATGCAGGGCAGCCCGCAGAGGACAGCGACCATGGTGGGTGTCACCCTGGGCTCGTGTGGGACAACGCTTCCCTCTCGGGCTGGGGAGGCTGGGCAGGGGCAGCAGAATCGATGGCTCCTCCCTCAGGCCCCAGTCTCTCGCCCTGCTCCAGATTAGCATGCAAATGGAGCGGCCCGGCAGCTGGTGGGGACAGGAAGAGGCTGGTGGCTGACAGCTACTGTAATATCTGTCACACAGTTGTTTGCCAGACCACTAAATGTCAGGTGCCGCGCTGTGCTCGTGTGTCTGCGCGCACACGGGGGGTGGCGCGGGGGGCGCCTGACAGGTAACACGTTGTTAAGTGCCCGTCTAAGAGCTGCTTAGGATGGTTCTTGCATTTTAATTGCGAAGGCAGTTAACATTGGCTCATTGCCACAAGCCTATGAGGTTGTTAAATATTTTTTTATTGCTTCGCTAGTAATCATCAGGTTGAATATAAACTGTGCTGACGGGGGTGTCTCTTTAGAAACATCTGCCACCTCCTTTTGTCCCTCCCTTGCCTTCTGTCCCCCCGCCCCATCCTCCCTTGACTTTCCTGCAAAACCTCCTGAGTCTTCACCGTGTGTGCAGGTGGGAAGCCTCCCCTCCCAGCGGAGAAGCCGGCTCCGGGTGCTGGGCTGCCGCCTGAGCCTCGCGAGCAGAGGGACGTGGAGCGAGCGGGCGGAGACCAGGCGGCCAGCCAGCTGGAAGGTAAGGCCTTGGCCCCACAGCTGCCCGCCTCAGGCCCAGGGAGCAGCAGCCCCTCCCCCAGCCCTGGGGGGATGCCCAGGTCATCCTAGGGAGCCCTGTCAGGCACCCTTCTCTTTCCAGCCGTCTGCTAAGCAGACCCCTCGGATAGCTTTCTGCTCCCTTCCCATCAGCAGCTTGCTTTCTGGGAACGTTTTATCCATCCCTGGGAGCGTTTTATCTCCCTTACTCCCCTTTAAAACACCTGCAGCGTTGTCACCTGGCTTGTGATTACCATTTTGTCTCATTTTAAAGCAGGTTTGTTAGCAGTTCTAACACTCGCAATATTTAAAGCCAGGCAGGTGTGGGCGTGCCTGCACCCAGATGTGGAGGTTTATTTTAAGGCTGTGCCCCGAGGGGACCTGGCTTGCGGGTGGCTGCACCCACCCTGGTCCTAGCAGAGCCCCAGCCCAGAGCGCTGCTCGCACACCCTCGGCCCTCGGAGCTCGGCTGTGTTCATCGGCAGGGATCTGTCACCTGTCCCTCCAGGAAGGCTCCTCATGCCTTTGCTCTCCTGAGAATAAAACTTACTGTGACTCCTCCTCCAAACTTCCTGCCCCTTGGGTCCCAGCTGTTGGCTTTTGTGGCCCCTCCTTGTGACCTCACGCAGTTGGGTGGCAGCAGCCCCCGCTGTGGGCCTGCTGGGGACAGGCTTCTGTGCCATGTCCTCTCCCAGGCTGGGGGTCCACTCGCCCTCTGAGGGTGTGTGGCTGAGCCCCCGCTTGCCAAAAGTCAGGTACATTTGGTGGCAACGTCCAAGCCTTCTCTCAGGGTGGTCAGCCCTGCCCCATGCGGCGTCCACGTGTGCCCCAGCATTGAGAAGGTCTGTTCCAGGGATCTGTATGGGGGTCAAAGGGCACAGCCGCTCCAGCCTCCTGGGCCAAGCCCCTGGGAGCAGGTGTGGGAGCTCTGGGCCAGCCTTGGCGCGGGCACCTCCCAGGGCGTTCGTAAGACACGCACTTCCTGCCCGCGCCTCTTGCCCTGTGGCCTCAGGACAGCCGGTCCGAGGGAGGGCGGGTGCAGCAGCCGTGTCCCAGTGGCCTCAGGACAGCCATGTCCCAGTGGCTGCGGCCTGGCTTCTCACGGGTACAGCTCACCCTCCTTGCATCTGCAGCGCGGAAGACAGAGCCGAAAGGTGCCCCTGGGCTTCCGGAGCTCTGAGCTGCTTCAGAAGTTCGCACGTGTGGAATTTTGTCTGAGGTTTTAGGCAGGCCGTATTTTTTGGTTCCAATTCCTATGCTCTGTTATCTGAACCTGTTTGATTCTTTTGATTTTCTTCTTTCTGAAAAAGACTTTTCACGGTTTCCTATTCTGCCTTCCTTCCGTATGCCTCTCAACGGGACGAACAGCTGAGATTAAAAAGATAGTAGCAGGTACGAACCCAAAGGAGTGTGCTGAAGTAAAGAGCGCGCCTGGAGGGCCTCAGACCTGAGCGCAGCCCCTCGGCGGCACACCTGTCCCAGGACAGCCCTGCATGGGGACACGTGTCAGGCCCCAGACCCAGGCTCAGCCGCAGCCCTCAGGCGGGGTCCCGATGCCCACTCTGCTCCCTTGTGTTATAAATGCCGTGGTCCTCCTCAGCCCTGCTGTGGCCTTGCCTGTCATCAGGGGGCAGGCTGCTTAGGGCACCAGCCGAGGCGGGGCGCTGCCTGCGCTGCTGCCTCATGGGCCGCCTTGAGAGATCTGTGTGGGTCTCAATAGGTGGGTGGCTCTGTGCCTTCTGCAGTCCGGTCCCTGTGGTGTTGGTGGGCTCTGGCTGTAGGAACAGCCTGTCTCCTCCACAGTGCTTCACATGTGTCCCATGTGGCTTCTGGCTGGACGTGGCAAGGCTCCTTTCCCCTCCTCCCTCCCCTCTTTTTCGACGAACCACCTGGCCTGTTCAACGGTTCTCCACCAACGCACCCGCAACTGATCCGCCTCCTTTCTCCCTTCGTCCTCCCCTTTCCCTTTCACAATTTCTTCCTCCTCCCTTCTCTCCTCCCTCCCCTCCTCCTCCCCTTCCTCCTCATCTCTCCAGCACCAGGCCCAGCCAGTCCCCGCGGCCAGGCCTGCCCTTTCGGAACCCTGTCCCGCACGGCCACTTCGGCATCGCGGATCTCGGACCCCACTGTTGACGACCTGCTGAGCCCCAGTACCCAGCACCCATGGCTGGTCTGTTCTTAATTCCCTCATGTGAGGGTTTGCAGGAGACCTGCTCTGCCTGTCATGGCCTTTTCCTGCAGGCAGGCATCTGGCCCGGGGTGCTGGCAGGGAGCAGGGGCTGCTGCTCGAGGGCCAGCCCTATGGCCCTGATCTCCTTGGAGCCGGCCCTGTCCCCCACATGCAGGGGTCTGGGCGAGGCCCAGGGCTGCGTTCCTGGGAGAATGCTGACCCTGCGCTTCTCTGGCTGGTCATGGTGTCACTGGGGAGGCTGGGCCGGCGCATCAGTCTATGTCTGGCATGCAGGGGCCCTCCCTGAGATATCTGCTCTCACTACTCGCAAAACATCCTTCTTGCTCCTAGATTGAACTTTTATGCCTCACAGCCCTAACCCATCATTTTTCAAAGCTTCCTATAATAATTTGAAAATGTGTTTTAAAAATTACATAATTCACGCTAATTTGCAAATAAATAACTGGCCAGCGCTAGCCGAATGGACCAGGTGCCCTGGGTATAAGTGCGGCAGCTAGTTAATCTGCAGGCCTGGCCCTGCAGCAAGTGCTTAGCTGTAACCCGGCAGGCTCATTCCCGTGCAAGTGTAACGCTTCTAGCTGTAACTCCGGCAGGCCTGGCCCTGCAGGCAAGTGTGCGCCAGCTGTAACCCGGGCAGGCCTGGCCCTGCAGCAAGTGTGCGCCAGCTGTAACCCGGGCAGGCCTGTCCTCGCCCTTGCTGCCGGCACCAGCTCTTAACACTGGGCGCACCAGGGCTCCCCATCACGCAGGACCTGCCCAGAATTTCCACAGCAGATGGTGTTCAGGAGCAGTGGTCAGGACGGCTGGCCGGGGCCTCACTGACGCTCCAGCTCCCATGCTCCCCTTAAAAGAAGACAGCTTTTGTTTGTTTTTAAAATTCTCATCTCGGAGGAAACTTTCTAAAAGTACCAATGTTCTTTTCAAAACATAGCTTACAGTTTTTCTTTTCTTTTTTTCTTTTTTGAGACAGGGTCTCGCTTTGTTGCCCAGGCTGGAGTGCAGTGGTGTGATCACAGCTCACTGCAGCCTCAACCTCCTGGGCTCAAGTGATCCTCGGGCCTCTGCCTCCCGAGTAGCTGGGAGTACAGACGCCTGTCACCACACCCTGATAATTTTTATTTTTATGTTTTGTGTGTGTGTGTGGAGATGGGGATCTTGCTATGTTTCCCAGGCTGGTCTCTACCTCCTGGGCTCAGGCGATCTGCCTGCCTCGGCCTCCCAAATTGCTGGGATTACAGGCATGAGCCTCCGTGCCCAGGCTTATTTTCTTACATATTTGTCCTAGAACAACTGAATGTGTAAAGTGGAAAAAAAAAGAAAAACCCACCCAGCCCAGATAACCATCTCTGACATTCTGGCACATTCCTTTTGACTCCGTGTTGCTCTGGACACTCATTTTCATGGACAACAAGCAGGCTTGCTGGGGTCCTGCCGGGTGCGGCTGCGGCACAGCCAGTGGGAGAACTGATGCAGCAGAGTGGCTGGCTGGCGGGAGAGGCCGTCCCGGGTGGGCTTCCAGGGGCAGTCAGGGCACAGCCTCTCCCGGGCCCTCGGACCTGCGTGTCTCACTGCGCTGTCCGGGCTTCATGGTCATGGTCATGACGAGTGTCACCAGTGGCCAGTGTTCGGGCGCACTCCCTGCAGGTGACCTGTGTGTTGTCTTGCTGTGGGTGCAGTCTTGGCCCAGCAGGATGCATGAGCAGCCTCGGCACCCTCTGACTGTGTTCTTTCCAAACCCAGAGGCTGGCAGGGCAGAGATGCTGGACCATGCCGTCCTGCTTCAGGTGATCAAAGAACAGCAGGTGCAGCAAAAGCGCTTGCTGGACCAGCAGGAGAAGTTGCTGGCGGTGATCGAGGAGCAGCACAAGGAGATCCACCAGCAGAGGCAGGAGGATGAGGAGGACAAGCCCAGGCAGGGTAGGCTGGGCCGGCGGATGGAGTGGGGTGGGGCCAGGCAGGGGGTCTCCTGCCGTCATCATGCGGCTGGGTCTGAGCCTCGGTGGCCTCAAGTCCTGAGGGTGAGTGTGGGTTTGGTTCCCAGTGCCCAGTGTTGCTTGTTCTTTTGGGCCCCCACTGGCAGCCTGTGTTCAGTGCGTGGCTCAGTTGATGGCCGACTTCATTTGCAGTGGAGGTGCATCCAGAGCCCGGGGCGGCGGTGCCCAGAGGCCAGGAGGCCCCCGAAGGCAAGGCCAGGGAGACGGTGGAGAATCTGCCTCCCCTGCCTTTGGACCATGTCCTCAAAGCTCCCGGGGGCCGCCCCGCTCCATCCCAGGACCTTAACCAGCATTCCCTGGAGCACCCTGAGGGGCCTGCAGGCAGAGACGCTGCTGGCCCTCCTGATGGCGGCCCTGACACAGAGCCTCGGGCAGCCCAGGCCAAGCCGAGAGATGGCCAGAAGGATGCCGCCCCCGGGGCAGCTGGCACGGTGAAGGGGCTCCCCAAGGGCCCAGAGCAGGTGCCCGTGCCAGACCCCGCCAGGGAAGCCAGGGGTCCAGAGGAGCACCTTGCAGAGGAATTCCCCAGGCAAAGTCAGGACATTACTGGCGGTGGTTCCCAAGACAGGAAAAAACCTGGGAAGGAGGTGGCAGCCACTGGCACCGGCATTCTGAAGGAAGCCAACTGGCTTGTGGCAGAGCCAGGAGCAGAGACGGGAGACGCTCGCATGGAGCCCAAGCAGATGAGCCGAGACCTGGGCCTTGCAGCGGACCTGGACCTGCCCGGCAGGGCGGGAGGAGCGGCTGCACAGCCCCAGGCTGTGGTCCACCAGCCGGAACCGCGGGTCATCTCTGACGGCGAGCAGGACGGACAGCAGGGCCACCGGCGGGACCATGGCGGTCACCTGGAGATGAGAAAGGAGGCCCACGGCGGGGACCATGTGCCTGTGTCCCACGAGCAGCCGAGAGGCAGGGAGGATGCTGCTGTCCAGGAGCCCAGGCAGAGGCCAGAGCCAGAGCTGGGGCCCAAACGAGCTGTCCCGGGGGGCCAGAGGCCGGACAATGCCAAGCCCAACCGGGACCTCAAACTGCAGGCTGGCTCTGACCTCCGGAGGCGACGGCGGGACCTTAACCCTCATGCAGAGGGCGAGCTGGCCCCAAGGGACGGGGTCATCATTGGCCTTAACTCCCTGCCTGATGTCCAGGTGAACAACCTCCGTGGCGCCTTGGATGCCCAGCTCCGTCAGGCTGCGGGGGGAGCTCTGCAGGTGGTCCACAGCCGGCAGCTTAGACAGGCGCCCGGGGCTCTGGAGGAGTCCTAGCACCTGCTGGCCATGAGGGCCACGCCAGCCACTGTCTTCCCCGGCCAGCAGCAGGTCTTTCTCAGCCACATCCCTGCCGAACTCTGGAGGTCACACTCATCTATCTCCAGGGTTTCACATCTGAGGCCCTCACCAAGTGTGAGTGAGAGTATAAAAGATTCACTGTGGCATTGTTTCCAGAATGTTCTTGCTGTCGTTCTGTTGCAGCTCTTAGTCTGAGGTCCTCTAACCTCTAGACTCTGAGCTCACTCCAGTCTGTGAGGAGACATGGCCTCCGCTGCGAGCCGGCCGGTGCACGCCCAGGCTCAGGCTGGGAGCCGCTGCATCTGCGGTCAGGCCTCCTGCTTCTGCCAGGCAGCACGCGTGGTCTTCAGGTTGAGCTCGGCCGTGCGTGGAGGTGCACATGACTGCTGATGGTCCCAGCACAGGCTACCGTGAGAGCCAGCGTCCAACCCCAAACTTGCAGCGACTCGGAATTATAACTGTTTACTGATGTTTCCCACAGTGTGGCAGGAAGTTTTGAATAAACACTTTTGCCTTCGCCCAGCCTCAGTGGGTGCTGTTTGGTGTCCGGGAAGCGCAGGGAGCAGGGGCCGGACTCGCGAGTGGGGCATCCAGGGACACTCCTCTTGGTTGGACCAGCCCTCCATGGTCTGTGTTTTGCAAAATCCAGTTGTGGCTTTTTTTTTTTTTAAAGTAAAAAACACCACTGATACCTGATTAGTGAAGTTGGGGGAGTGACTGAAAGTCTGAGGCCACATGTATAAAGTAGAGGCCAGAGGTCACGAGGGAACAGTGCCATGACCTGAACATCTAGCATCGCAGTGACTGGACACGAGATGCAGCACAGCTCCAGAGAGACCCTGTGAGCAGGCAGAGACCTGCCTGGTGCCAGGAGGTTGTCCAGCCCCCAGGGCCAGGCCGACATGCATGCTGCCCCGTGTCCAGGACAAGCTCCACAGCCCTCTTGCCTGGCGGGAGAGAGGAGGTGCTGCTGTGTCCAAGCACGTGTGGATGGGGACCGCTTCCCTGAGTCTGTGTCGGCTCGTCCTCTGGGGAGTTTGTGCCCCGACCCTCCCACGAAGGGGTCTGGGGGGCCCATGTTGGTGAAGGGTCTCTGCACGGAGGGCCCGGCCTCGGCCTCTGGCGGTGTCTTCCACCTGCACCTTTTCATATCCTTTGGCTTTTTATTGTAGTTTCTTACCTTGAAGGATGTCACTGGGCAGCCTGAAGACTGGAATTTTTTTTCTTCTGAGACACAGTCTCACTCTGTCGCCCAGGCTGGAGTGCAGTGGCACAATCTCAGCTCACTGCAACCTCTGCTTCCCGGGTTCAAGCAATTCTCTTGCCTCAGCCTCCCTAGTATCTGGGACTACAGGCAAGTGCCACCACGTCCAGCTAATTTTTTTTTTTTTTTTTTTTTTGTATTTTTAGTAGAGACCGGGATTCACCATGTTGGTCAGGCTGGTCTCGAACTCCTGACCTTGTGATCCACCCACCTCAGCCTCCCAAAGTGCTAGGATTACAGGCTTGAGCCACAGCGCCCGGCCTGAAGACTGGAAATTAACTAGAGGGAAGCTTCTGGAGGCTGAGTGGTGACGCCTGCGGAGTCCCGGGGGCTGGGAGGAGGCTGCAGGGCCAGGGGCACTGCTCAGCAGTTGGGAGGTACCCCGCCAAGGGGGTTCAGTCCTGGCCATTTCTGTCTTTCAGTCTCAATTAAAAACAGTTCCAAATGAACCACGGCTCAGTGGTAAAACGCCTTCTGGACGTTCCCCTCAGATTGGAACTCCATTTGTTAAATTGCTCACAGTGAGATTTTCATTCTGGCTGGATTTCCCCAAATATCTTGCTGTGACCCAGTTTTCTTTTTCTTTGGAGGTGGTTCCACCCTCCCCGCTTTCTGCTGAGATGGCTGCTGTTGGAGCGGGCCGCCCTCGGCCGACACACAGAGGCATCCGTGACCGCCGTGCCTCTGCTGCCGCCCATCCCGCTGCACCCCAGAGTCCCTACACCCCCAGCCACAGGCAGGGTCACCCGCCCCCATGCACACTTCCTTATTCCTGCCCACCCCCAGCCCAGGTGGCAGCCCCTCAGGGAAGGAAAGAGAAACTTCCTTCCCCAAAAGCCTGGCAGACCCCGGGGTGGGGCTTCTCAGAACGACACAGAGGGGCCCCGGGGCCGGGCTGCGCTTTCTGACGGACCACAGGCTGCTCCTGTCTGGTCAGTCCTGGTGCAGGTCACTGGGCCGTGGAGCCTGCCTCTGGGGGCCTCAGTTCCAGAGCAGGGCCGCAGGGATAGTGCCGTCCCGTTGCCGGTGGTACTTCTGTGCGGGACAGACTTGCACAGCACACTGGCCGAGGGACAGATTGAGTGGGGCTCAGCCCTCAGAGAACTTCCGGCATCGCCTGAGAGCCAAGGCATTTGCTGTGGTTTGAACGTGTCCCCTCCAAAATCCAGGAGTTGCCCAAGTGATAGTATCAACAGGTGACTAGGCTGAGGGCTCCTTCCTCGCTCCTACGATTAAGAGCCTTATAAAAGGACTGGGCGCGGTGGCTCACGCCTGTAATCCTAGCACTTTGGGAGGCTGAGGTGGGTGGATCACAAGGTCAGAAGATCGAGACCATCCTGGCTAACACAGTGAAACCCCGTCTCTACTAAAAATACAAAAAATGAGCTGGGCGTGGTGGCGGGCGCCTGTAGTCCCAGCTACTTGGGGTGCTGAGGCAGGAGAAGGGCGTGAACCTGGGAGGCAGAGCTTGCAGTGAGCCAAGATTGTGCCACTGCACTCCAGCCTGGGCAACAGAGTGAGACTCTGTCTCAAAAAAAAAAAAAAAAGCCTTATAAAAGAGGCTGCACGCAGCATGCAGGTCATTTGCTCTCTTGCCCCTCCGCCTTCTCCAGCATGAGGACACGGCACAAAGGCCCTCCCCAGACACCAGTGCCAGTGGCTGGATCTCAGGCTTTGCATCCTGCAGAGCTGTGAGAAATCAGGCTGTTCTTTGTAAATCACCCAGTCTCGGGGCTTTGTTAGGGCAGCAGGACAGCCCAAGTGCACCTCAAGTAGAGCTCTGTACTGTCCCTGCAGTGCGGAAACAGCAGAGCCCCTCCCCCTTCCCTTTGCCTGCTCCCCGCCCCTCCCCCACTCCCCCCCAGCTTCCTGAGCTGTCACTCAGGGAGGAAGGGCAGAGCAAAAGTGGAGGAAGGTTTGGAAGGAAAAAGGAAATTTGGAGTGGCAGAAAAGACGGTGGCCCCAGGAGGTCTGAGAGCTGAGTTTGGAGGTGTGGGCCACGCTGGGCCACAGAAAATCTGGCAGGTCTGTCACCACCTCACACACGGGGTGAAGGACAGCAAGGGGGAGTGCTGGGAAGACAGGTCTGTGGGCGGGACAGGAGGCTGGATCTGGAGGGAGAAGATGCAGGAAGCTCTGCCAATGAATTGCCAGAGAACGGAGGAGAGGGCATGACAGGGCTAAGAAAAGGACGTTTGTGCAGTGAGGCTCGCTCGTGGATGAGTGCTGGGCACACGTGAGGAGGAAGGCAGGGTGGGGGCAGCTGGCCGTGCACGCTGGGGAGGCGGGTCAGGTGGGTCATGCCAGCACAGGATGTGAGTCTCTGGCCTGTGCACGGATGGGCTGTGGTGGCTTCACCCCAGCAGTCTGGTCTGGATTTCTGTGGTTCCCAAGATGTGACACTATCCTGGCCCTTGGGACAAAATCCAGCGCTCTGGCCTGGCTCCTGCAGACTCACCACCCAGATCAGACCGCAGGGCATTTGACCCTTAGGGGAAGCCAGGCTAATTCTGGGGTAGCATCTGTAGGAGGAAACATGGAGGAACAGACCTCAGAGGCCCACAGGGTCAGCTGCTAGCACGGGCCTGGGGGCAGGTGCAGGTTGCAGCCCCATGACAGTGCGACCTCCACAGCCCGCGCAGGGGGCTCTCAAAGCAGTCCCCGCCACGCCCTGCAGGTGGCGCTCAGGCCCCACGGACTCCCAGGTCTCAAGGTCAACAAGTGCCTGGGCAGCATCAGGATGTGACCCTTCTCACCTTAGTTTTAGGTCAAGTGATGTGACAGGGAGGGGGAACGAGAGGGCAGGTGCCATCAGTGAAGTACCTGGGCTGCTGAGGGGGGTGACCAACCCCACACAGGAGGGGCAGTGGCTGCTGGTGCTCTACACAGGCCCCTCTCGGAGACTCAGGCCCTTTTGTGAAGAGCCCCCGTCCTGCCCCGTGTCCAGGAAAGCCTCCTGCGAGGACCCTGCCCCATGGAATGTCCCCTTGTGGTGCTGACGTCCTTGTCTTTGGTGTGTGCTGTATACCCACAGCGAGATCTGCAGGCTTCACCAGATTCACATTAAATACCTTAGTGAGAATGTTTTTTTTTTTTTTTTTGAGACGGAGTCTCGCTCTGTCGCCCAGGCTGGAGTGCAGTGGCGCAATCTCGGCTCACTGCAAGCTCCACCTCCCGGGTTCACGCCATTCTCCTGCCTCAGCCTCCCGAGTAGCTGGGACTACAGGCGCCCACCACCTCGCCCGGCTAGTTTTTTGTATTTTTTAAGTAGAGACGGTGTTTTTTTGAGACGGAGTCTGGCTCTGTCGCCCAGGCTGGAGTGCAGTGGCCGGATCTCAGCTCACTGCAAGCTCCGCCTCCCGGGTTCCCGCCATTCTCCTGCCTCAGCCTCCCGAGTAGCTGGAACAACAGGCGCCCGCCACCGCGCCCGGCTAGTTTTTTGTATTTTTTAAGTAGAGACGGGGTTTCACCATGTTAGCCAGGATGGTCTCGATCTCCTGACCTTGTGATCTGCCCGTCTCGGCCTCCCAAAGTGCTGGGATTACAGGCTTGAGTCACCGCACCCGGCCGAGAATGTTTTAAAATGGGGACCTTGAGGCAGGGTGTCCCCAAGTCCCAGCCCTTCCAGTTTTGGGGGAAAGGCTTTGGGCCCCATTCCACCTCGGAGAGGCCAAGACCCACATGTCACAGTCTGCACACAGTAAGCCCCAGGCTGCCGGACTTAACGGAGTCTTTATCGTGGCTTCCATTACATCTTATTCTAACTCAGATTTACAGACACAACACTGGAAAACCAATTCCTGCTCTACCCACGCCTCAACTTGTTAAGAAGAAGAAACACAGGATCTAACACCCAGGAACGTCACATCTTCGCCATTCCCACTTCCTTTCTGCCCTAGGCATTCAATGTGTGCCACCAGGGGCCATCAGGACGAGGGCACCGCACCCACGGCAGCAGTCAGGTGTGAAGCTCAGAGTCCCTCCTAACAGCCTCGCTCCAGTGTCTTCTTGGCCTGCAAGATAAAGTGTTTTGTCTGAATGGCTTGCTTCCAAGTTAGATATGGCTCAAAAGAAAGCTACCACACTAAATGTCGTGTTCTACGCAAATACCTTACAGAGAACGTGGTGCCGGCATGTGGTGGGGGCTCGACTGGTTGGAGCCTGGGCCCCATGGGCCAGTTCTCTGTGTCACTTGTCCATGGGACAAGGGCCTCATGACACTGTCATGGAACTCACCGCTGCACCCTCCTCTGAGCCCCCACCAGATGCCACACTGGGACCCAAGCTCTCATAAAGGGAAAGTAGGAGCCCCCCAAGTTTTTTTTTTTTTTGAGATGCAGTCTCGCTTTGTCGCCCAGGCTGGAGTACGGTGGCGCAATCTCGGCTCACTACAACCTCCACCTCCCAGGTTCAAGTGATCTTCCACCTCAGCCTCCCAAGTAGCTGGGACTACATCACCAGGCCCGGCTAACTTTTTTTTTTTTTTTTTTTTGTAGAGACGAGGTCTCCGTATGTTGCCCAGGCTGGTCTCAAACTTCTAGGCTGAAGCAATTCACCCACCTCAGCCTCCCAAAGTGGTAGGGTTACAGGCATGCGCCACCATACCCGGCAAAAGTGCAACTTCTGATGAGTTACCCACCCCTGGATCCAAGGCTGCTAGGGCCGGGTAGCTATGAAGGCCATGGAGCTCTTGTTCAACTACCCTTTCTCTGGTCCAAATCTGCGGATTAATAGCTCCCAGTAAACAAGAGTCAGCACTGGCATCACGGCCTACCCCAGATACACTGAGGTGGTACCCAGAGAGGCTGACACTTAGGGAACCAGCCTCAGAATGACTTAAAGCCCCCACGGGCAAGAACCCCTATGGCGCCAGTTGTGAGGGTGGCTGGGGGTGCCCGGCAGGACAGGTGCTGAAGGAATCCACCACTGCAGCTGCACGGGGCGGGCTGCAAGTGAAGGGAGATGAAGACCCGGAAGGTGCTGGGCACTTTCTGGGAGTCCTGTGTTGGGTCGATCCTGGCCTGACACCCCTCGGCGGCAGTGCTAACACGAAAGCTTACGCGTTTTACCAGGCGCTTTAGTGCACACATTTCCCATCCTTTCTGAGGTTGGTGCCAGTCCCGGTTTACAAACACGCAGGGACAAACCCGGGACGGCCGAGGTTTCGCGGGCTCGTCCGTGGCTCGGTGGTTTGGTCAGCCGGCGTCTAAAGTACGCGGCAGGCGCTCAAACCTTGAACCAACGGGAAAGCAAAGGAAAGCTGGGGCCCCCTGGATCTTGGAGGGGAAGGGCTAGGAGGGGCCCGCGCCCACCTACCGCGGCGGCGAAGCAGCTCCGCAGGGCCTCGAACTCCCGCGCGCAGAGGTCCTTGCTCAGGCTGCCGCCTGGGGCCGTGGAGGCCTGCACGCACCTGCCGTACGCCGCGGCCTGCGGAGGGGATGGGCGCGGGTCATGGGGTCCCTTGATCCCGTCACCGCCCTCCCTCCCAGTCACCTCCCCGCGCTGCTCCTCCTGTCCAGCAGCACTGGCCTGCCCGCGGCTCCTCACCTCGGCCCCGCAGGCGGCCAGCCGCTCGGGGAAGGCGCGGAGGCGGCTTCGCACGCGGCCCCACACAGCTCCGTTCACAGACATGAGTGGCTGTTCCCAGCGCCCCTGGGCGCCGTCATCTTAGGTCCAGCCTCTTCCGGTGTCAAACAGCTTGATAGGTCGGCGCTTCCGCCCATAACCTTTCCTGTGCTTCTTAATTGGCCAGAGCCCCTGCAATTGGCTCTTGTCCTAGTCTGTCTGTGCCCTGGGACTTCGGATTGGCCTAGGCTCAAATTGTTTACGAAGCCAACCTCAGGGTCCGCCCCGCCGCGAGGGATTGGCCGGCGGAGCCAGACCCGCGCAGTGATTGGAGAACCCGGGCCTGGCGGAAGCGGGGCAGACCGGGAGGGGACTTGGATCATGGCTGCCGCGCCGCCGCTACGGGACCGCCTGAGCTTTCTACACCGGGTGAGTGAGGGCGGTCCGCCCGGGCCCCGGCCCCACGGCTTCTCTCGAACGCCGCGTTCCCCGGATTCGCCCCGGGCTTGAGCCGTTGACCTTGCGTCTCCGCGCCGGGTAGCTGCTCCCGGCCCCTTCGCCCGCGCCGACGCCCCTGAGCTGCCCGCCCGCCGCGCCGTCCCGGGGCCTCCCAAGCCGGACCCACCGAGCGCAAGGGCGATGGGCACAGCCAGACCCTGGGGGAACGAACAGGCCTCGGCCAGCATTCAGTGGGCTCCGACAGGAGGGAAGGAGCGGCGGACCCAGTGGACGTGGAGCCGCTGTGTCCGTGCTGCCGGCGCCCAGGTGGGCTGGCCGCCCGCCGTCCTCCCTAACGGTGGCTTTTCAGAGGACTCCGGTCCTGGAGAGGCACCCCTGGGTTGCAGAGAACACAGACATTTCGAAGGGACAGGGAAGGACCCACCGTTGTAAGCCCCTCTTAGTAAACGCTCTGAGAAGGAGAGGCCGGGCCAGTTCCCAGATGTCGTCCTGAGCAAACTGCCCTCTTTTGTCAGCCCTCAGCTTTCCTGGGGGGGACCTCAGAGGGGGCTGGGTGGGCCCAGGGCGCGGCCTTGGGCTGCCGGAAGCCACGCTAGGGTTGGTCAAAGCTCTCAGTGCAAGGTTTGGACAGAGTCGTTGTGTACTGCGTTCTGCCGTTGTCAGCTGTCACCTGCAAACCTGTCTAGCTCCCCTTAGGGCTTGGTGGGCAAATAGTGTCAGTGATGTGTGTCCACAGCCTCGGGAAACACTTCAGGTCCACGTTTGCGTGTGTTGTCACTAGATCTCCGCGCTTCCAACTGAAAGGCTTCAGCACCTCACGTGGTCGGTCCCATGCTTGTCCTCTTAAATACTCTTGAACTCTGTTCTGTCCTGAAACTGAATAATGCAAAAATGGGTGGTTCCAGTTTTCATCCCTATAAGCTCTACATCTTTGTGCCAGTAAGTCAGCATGAAGCAAATAAGTACATCTGCTGTTAGCGAACATAAAACACACGACATCGGTCGGTTCTTGGGGAGCGATGGAGCCAGTCAGGCTGAGCGGCTGTCACTCTGCCCATCCGGGCTGTTGGGAGGTGGAACCATTCATAGTCCCCTTCGTGGAAAAGGGCTTGCCTGGGCCTTGTTTGGCTTTGCTAGTCAGTAGGTAGGGACAGGAGAGGTACTTTCAAATAGCCTTACGTGCTGGTAAGTGCAGGGAGGCTGGGGGCTGTGTCCCATCGTAACCCAAGTGGCACAGCTCCTCCGTGGAGAACCGCCACTGATTTGCCTCTTCTCCAAGGCTGTTCATCCCTGACTGTTGACAGAGGACCCTGCTGCAGCCTCCCTGTGGCCAGTAGCACGGTTCTCACCCCTTCCCAGGCCTCTCTCCGGCCATGTCAACAGCGATCGGTGGGCCGTTTCCATCCCCTTTGGAGGGGTGTGGATCCACCCCTGTGGGAGATGGCACCTCATCACAGCGGGGCTCTTGTTCCCTTTCAGCTCCCGATTCTTCTGAAGGGGACATCGGATGATGATGTCCCATGTCCGGGCTACCTGTTTGAGGAGATTGCTAGTATCCTTCCTCGACGTACCGTGTGGGGGAAAGAACAGATGGCAGGGCCCAGAGTGGTGCGAAGGGTTCCCGGGGATTCTGCTGTCCCTAGGGGGATCCGCAGCTCCTTTATCATTGTAGGCAGCCGTGGGTGGGGTCTGAAGGCTGCAGTACTGATGGCACAGGAGACCTGAGAAGTGCTGCGCTCCTGACGGCAGAGCCTGCAGGAGGCGCCTCCAGGGAGCATGGACTGAGAGGTCCCAGGGCCCGGTCTCCCTGCGGCCCGGCGCAGCCTTCACCATCTCGCCCTTCCCTAACCCAAGCGTGCCACAGAAATCTCCCACGAGTCTCCGGGCAGCAGCCAGTGCCTGCTGGAGTACCTCCTGAGCCGCCTACACAGCAGCTCCGGCCACGGGAAGCTCAAGGTGAGCCCCTGGGTGGTCAAGGGTCAGGCCCGAGGCCTGGCCCATGGTGGTGAGGCTAGAGGAGCAGATGAGCGGCCCAGGGTGGCAAGCAGCTCTGTGCCCTTTGGGTGCCCTGGGCCCTGCCCTGGGCGTCCCGTGTCCGGCCCGCCCAGCACTGCTGACCGCCCCACTCCCCAGGTGCTGAAGATCCTGCTCTATCTGTGCAGCCACGGCTCCTCCTCCTTCCTGCTCATCCTCAAGCGCAACTCTGCCTTCATCCAGGAAGCTGCAGGTACAGGGGCTTTGGACAGTGCGGGAGGGTGGCAAATCCTCCGGGCTTGAGAAGGAAGACTTCAGCCAGAGCCCTTGCCTGGGCCTGGTCCCTGTCAAAGCCCCGTGTTGCTGATCCTGGCCCATCCCTGGCCTCTCCACCTGCTGCCCACCCGCACCCCAGCTGGCCGACTCAGCCTCCCCTGACGTGCCCTGCCCCTCCCTCCGCTGGGTCCTCCGTGCCTCCCGTGTGTCCCTGGGCCTTCAGCTGCGTCTGTCCCTGTGCTTGCTGCCCCGGTTGCCATTGTTTGTTTCTTTACGTGCCCCGCGGGTCTTCTCCCTCCATCCCAGTGCCCACACGTAGCAGACTCAGTGCCTGTTCACACGTTCTCCTCAGGCTGTGGGTTCTTGTTCTAGGGCTGCTCCTCAGAGCCCAAGACGGAGAGAAGCCATGGGAGGGCGGGACTGGGAGGCAGGAGAGGCGGGGCCCCGGCCAGTCGGTCTGTCCAGGCAGCAGGTGGGTCTGGGGGAGCCGCCCCGCAGGCTGGGGGCAGTCCCGTGTGCCTCTGCCTAATGAGGACTTGTGGGGGCTTGGCCTGAGATCTTCCATGGGGCTCCAGGTGGTCATTGGGCACACCATGTCTGGACCCCAGCCCAGCCCCTGAGAGGGGAATTCTGGGGAGGGAGACTGAGTCTCTGTCGTGCCGCTGCTTGCTTATGGAGACCCTAAGCGTGTCCATCCACTCGGCTCACCCCAAAACCGGCATCGAAACCAGTGTTGCCCCACTTTGTGACAAGTGGGCATGCAGCTCTAGGTGTCCCTCAGGGGCCAGTGCCCTGGGCCACCATCGACAGTTGTGACACATGACTTAGGCGGTAGATGCCCCTGAAGGAACGGCTGTGTGAGGGTGCTCTCGCCATCCTAATAGAGCTCCTCACAGTTTTGGGGCCAAGGCAGTACCAGCCATTTATCCTCACCATTCAGCGGGTCAGTGGGCCCGGGCTCCCAGGCCACTCCCGTGGCTGTGGTTGGTGCATGTACGTTGTGGCTTCAGTGGTCTCGGGGACACGGCCTGGGGTGGGGGCTGCAGCAGGTGGGGGGATGGGGCATGGCAGGCCCCGAGGATGGGAAAGGCTGTTCTTCAGACCCTGGGTTCTTGTTGGCACTAGAGTCTCTCCTGTGCAGAGGCAGTTGTGGATGATGGCTGTCGCCTGCCGTGCCTGGGCACTGGCCCTGGGCGACGCACAGGCTGTGGGAGGTGTCACGACAGCCCCACGAGGAAGGCGGGTGCCAGATGCTGCACATGAGAGACGGGGCGCCCCCCGCCAGGCGGCGAGTGTGCAGTGAGGGTGGCCCACCCCACGCACGCAGAGCGTCAGAAAGAGGAAAGAAACACAAAACGCAGCTGGCAGTTAAAGACAGGTTTTCTGTTTTTTTGTTTTTTTTTTTTTGAGATGGAGTCTGGGTCTGTCGCCCAGGCTGGAGTGCAGTGGCGCGATCTCAGCTCACTGCAAGCTCCGCCTCCCGGGTTCACGCCATTCTCCTGCCTCAGCCTCCCAAGTAGCTGGGACTACAGGCGCCACCACCTCGCCCGGCTAGTTTTTTGTATTTTTAGTAGAGACGGGGTTTCACCGTGTTAGCCAGGATGGTCTCGATCTCCTGACCTCGTGATCCGCCTGCCTTGGCCTCCCAAAGTGCTGGGATTACAGGCGTGAGCCACCGCGCCCGGCCCAAGACAGGTTTTCTTTAGTTAAAACCTGAGAGGCGCCCCCAGCCGATTGTGGTCAGAAGCCCCTTCTCTTACAGACTAAGCGTGTATTGGTTTTGGGGTGAGGGCTCGTCAGGAGCTCGGAACGTGTGTGTGTGTGGAGAAGTTGGTGGCTGGGGTGGAAGGACGGGAGGTTATCTTGGGACATCTTTCTAGCCCGGAGGTGGGTTTTCTCGAAGCTGGCGTCTTCCCGGCCGGAGGAGGGTTGTCTCGGGCTGGCATGTCTCTGGTCGGGGAGGAGTTTGAAGTGTTTCTGGTTGGAGATGTTATTTGTAGTTTATGGTTGTGCTGACTTTAGCCATTAGGCTGATGCCTTTTGGATTTAGGCGGTTTTGGGTTAAGGTGAACTTTAGAATGAGGGGCTTGTCCAAGACGGTGATGCTCCTGCTCTGTCACAGAGGAGGGCCAGCGCGAGGTGGCAGGTGGGTGCCCTGGGCTCCTGCGGGAAGATGGCAGCTGCTGGGGGTCAGTTTATCCAGCCACTGACTCAGCTTGCGGCTGCCACCCTGGGCCCAGGGACAGCCAGGGGCGTCGTCTGCGAATCACAGGGCCAGCCTGCCAGGGTGGCGACAGGCAGCCAAGGGGCGCGAGTGGATTCATCTGTGACTGAGGCTCTCCAGGGGTTCTCAGAGGCGCGGCTGTCAGCATGAGCCCTGAAAGGATGCCTCGGCTCCAGATGCAGGCTCAGGAGGCTCTGGGGCCGGAAGATTCAAGGACAGAAGTCCCAGTTCACCGTGAGAGGAACTCTCAGGGCACGGGAGCCCGAGGCGGCCGAGACTGAGGATGGGTGGGTCCAGGCGGAGCTTTCAGGCTGTGATAAGAAGGCTGGTGTCTCCCTCCAGGCCCTGGCAGCCTCCGAGGGGTCCCTGGTGCACCTGGGGCAGGGAGAGTGGGCTGCGGGGAGGCCGCACCAGCTCAGGCACCAGGGGTTGCCAGCCCTGGGGGAGGCGAGGTGGTTGTGTGGAGAGAAACTCGCCTCTGTGGGGCATGGGTGGGGGGAGCTGAGGGTCTGCTCTGGTGTGGCCTCTGCGGGGTCCTGGAGGAAGGCGTGCCAGTGGCCGTGACAGAAGGGCCCGGGTGGCAGGAACTTGCCACCCTGGAGTGGGCCCAGTTCACCATGTTCTGCAGGGAGCAGCGGTGCCAGGCTCAGCCCTGCCCCCCACTTGCCTTTTATGTTCTGCAGCTTTTGCGGGGCCCCCAGATCCTCTGCACGGGAACAGCTTGTACCAGAAGGTTCGGGCGGCCGCGCAGGTGAGCCCAGGAGCAGTGTCGCTCTGCGGGGTGCCCTTCCTCCTGTAGAGGGCAGGACTGGGGCCAGGATGTCAGCTGGGGGGTTTGCAGTTCCCCTGCCCGGGACCCCTGCCTCTGGGGGACAGAACACAGCTGATACGAGTGGCAGGGCAAGTACAGGAGGCCCCGGCATGAGGACGCTGAGGGCCTCCGCCTCCCCATGTAGGACTTGGGGAGCACCCTGTTCTCGGACACCGTGTTGCCACTGGCTCCCTCCCAGCCTCTGGGGAACCCGCCTGCCACAGGTAGGTGACTGAGGGGACTGTGTCCAGTCCCGGCACCGGGTTTCTGCCTCCCTGAGTGTCCTCGGCGTCTGTGCCACCCATGGGCAGGGCCGACGGTGGGGGCCGACTTGCCGCTGACAGAGGACCCTCTGCAGGCATGGGCTCCCAGGCCAGGCCGCACAGCACCCTCCAGGGTTTCGGCTACAGCAAGGAACATGGCCGCACGGGTGAGTGGGAAGGGCCTGCATGGGCCCCGGCATCTCAGGGTACAGGAATGAGGAGGGCGGTGGGGGCCGCACCATGCTGCCCCACCTGGTAGCTGCTGCCCCCCGTCCCCTCCCCTACACAGCCTCAGCCCTTCCTGGGGCTGTCCCCACTGCTGCCGTGGGGGTGGGGCAGGTGTGGCCAGGGCTGCTTTACGGACAGGCGAGAGAAACCAGGCCCAGCAAGAAGTCAGGGCTGGGCCCCATGGCAGGGGGAGTCCCACTGCGAGAGGGGCTGAGGGCTGTCCCCTGGCTGTAGTGTGAGTGACTCGGGCAGTCCCGTGTGGGGCTGTTACAAGCTGGGGCAGTGCCAGTGGACAACTACTCGTTAGCGCCAGAAGAACCACAGGTGGCACCACGGCCTGCAGCTGGGACCCAGCCCCCGGCCCAGCTGTGCCCTGCTGCCAGGCCCCGGGCGGTGTCTCGCCGCTCACCGTTAGGCTGTGTCACACCGTCCTGCACGCAGCCCAGGGCTCCTGCTGACACTTTGGTGTGGGGGCACCTTCTACAGGGAGCTCACACGGGAAAGGCCGGCCCCTCCCCAGCCCTGGACACACCTCCCTGAGCCAAGGCCGAGCCCAAGCCCCTTAGGACACCCTCACCCCCAGAGGACAGAGCAGAGGGACGGAGGCATAACTGCTGTGAGCTGGGTGTCCAGGCCACTGGGCGTGGGAACGCCAAAGTGGAGTCCACCGGGAGCTTCCAGAGGGCCTGGGGTCCACCCGGAGGCTTCCCTCCCTGCAGCGTGTACCCCGACCTCCCCAAAGCTGAGCAGGGAGCCCATGCGGGCACCCCGCTCCCAGAGAACGTGGGTGGGGGCCGCACTGGGCGGCCGTCCCATTTCCCTCTCCTCAGGTGCAGGCTCGGCAGGCGAAGCCTTCCTCTCCACCATCCAGAAGGCCGCGGAGGTGGTGGCCAGCGCCATGCGCCCCGGGCCCGAGAGTCCCAGTACCCAGAGGCTCCTGCCGCGGGGTGACACCTACCAGCCTGCCACGATGCCTTCAGCCAGCCACGGTCCCCCAACCCTGGGGAACCCACTCCCCGGGGCTATTCCAGGTCCCCGAGGTATCGAGGCGAGGGCTCCTCCCCTTGGGGTCTGGGTCACTCCTTCCTGTCACCGCTGGGGCTTTGCAGCCATGGAGGCAAATCCCAGGGCCTCCCACACAGCAGGAGGGGACGGGACCCGAGGTGGAAGGAGATGCCCACTGGGGCTGGTGTTTGCTGAAGCTGGAGCCAAGGTGGCCACCCATCCTCAGCTCAGGACTCAGTCCCCAAGGCCTTGGTCCAGGGCCCCGGGAGGTGGGCATGGGGCTGGCCTGAAGCCCTGGGGATCTCACCGGCCATCCTGTTTCCTCCAGCCGTGAGGCATCAGCCTGGGCAGGCCGGAGGGGGCTGGGACGAGCTGGACAGCAGCCCCAGCTCTCAGAATTCCTCCCAGAACAGTGACCTGAGCAGGGTCTCAGACTCGGGCAGTCATTCTGGCAGCGACAGCCATTCAGGGGCCAGCCGGGAGCCGGGCGACCTGGCAGAAAGGTGAGTGGGAGCTGCTGGGTATGCGGGAGTGGTCTCGGAGCCACCACACCACCCCCCTCCCAGCGTGGCTCCTGCTCTCCAGGTTCTCCCCAGGGTGAGGCAGGGGTGGGGGCACGGCCCCAACTCACCCTTGACCTGGCCATTCCCCCTGGCAGGGTCGAGGTGGTAGCCCTGAGTGACTGTCAGCAGGAGCTGAGCTTGGTGAGGACTGTGACTCGGGGACCACGCGCCTTCCTGAGCCGCGAGGAGGCACAGCACTTCATCAAAGCGTGAGTGCGCCTGGACCCGCCCGGCTCTGCCCCAGCCCCAACCCTGGGCGAGGGAGGAGGGGACGGGCCGCACTCGCCACCCAGGTGTCCCCTCTGTGCAGGTGTGGACTGCTCAACTGTGAGGTTGTGCTGCAGCTGCTGACCTGCCACCTGCGTGGGACCAGTGAGTGCACGCAGCTGGTGAGCTGCGCATGCGGGCGGGAGGGCGTAACTGTGTGCACATGCCTGTGTGCAGACGTTCCTGTGTGTGTGTGCGTGTGTGTGCTTGTATGTGTGCACCTGTATGTGAACATTCCTGTGTGTGTGGCTGTGCATGTGCACATGCCTGTGTGTGTGCGTGTCTGTGTGTGTATGCCTGTGCATGTGTGCGTGTGTACATGACTTCATGTGTGTGGTTGTGTATGTATGTGCCTATGTGTGTGTGCGTGCACATGAAAGTGTGGACACGCGTGGGCATGTTGTGGGGGCATGCAGAGGAATGAAGGTAAGGCGAACGGGGCAGCAGGTCATGTGCTTCTCGCTGGGGTCTGTCCAGGAGCCGGGGAGGACATGGCTCTGGTGTTCGGGAGCCGGGGTATAAGGCGGTGAGGACAGGGCTCTGGTGTTCGGGAGCCGGGGTGTAAGGCAGTGAGGACAGGGCTCTGGTGTCTGGGAACTGGGGTGTAGGGGCTCTGGTGTTCGGGAGCCGGGGTATAAGGCGGTGAGGACAGGGCTCTGGTGTTCGGGAGCCGGGGTGTAAGGCAGTGAGGACAGGGCTCTGGTGTCTGGTGTAACTGGCGGTAAGGACAGGGCTCTGGTGGAGCTGTCCCTGGTGCCTCCTGGCACTCTGGTCGTTGAGGAGGAGGGAGAATAGGGAGAGAGATGGCCAGACAGGCCTCCCTGGCATGGACCTGCTGCCCCATGCGTGCTAATGTCCCCTCCCTTCGTCCGCAGAGGGCCCTGTGTGCCATTGCCTCCCTGGGGAGCGCCGACCTCCTTCCCCAGGAGCACATCCTCCTCCGCACCCGGCCGCGGCTGCAGGAGCTCAGCATGGGCAGCCCGGGACCTGTGACCAACAAGGCCACCAAGGTGGGCAGCTGCAGAGTGCCACACACACACCGGGGTCCAAGGGTACAGCAGGACATACACTGCAGTCCACGGCCACCCTGTCCCTGCCCAGCACTTGGTCAGCCCTTCCCGGACCCGCCTCCCGAGTCCCCATCCCGCTGGCAGAGGGAGCAGCAGTGAATCAGGGTCCTCACCTCCCCACTCCCTTCCTGCCTTCCACCCCAACTCCGCAGCACTCACGGGACACTGGCCTCTCTCTACCTGTTCCTGGAAGCCCCCAAACTCCTCTGCCTTAATGTTCCTGCCCTTGTGTCTCGGCTCACACCCACCTCTTCCAGGAAGCCCTCCCTGACTGCACATGCAGTTTGCCACCCGTGGCCCAGCTCATGCTCAGCTCCGGAGGGCAGAAGTGCTTCCATTGATCTCTGTGCACTTGAACACTCCGAACTGCCTGGAGGCTGCTGGAATCACACTGGGAGGCCTCTCTCTGCTACCAGGCCCTGGCACCCTCCCTCTGCCTGTGGACACCCCCAGTTTCTTTCTTCCTGTTTTCTCCCTGGCTGCTGGAAACCCAGGACCTCAGTCACCCATCCCCAAGTCGTCCTTATCTAGCTCACCTTTCAGTCAGAGCGACAAGTGAGCCTGGGGTTTGCACCACCGCAGGCGAACCTCGTAGTGGGGTTTCTAAAACGGGGCATGCTGGAAGAACCCTGCGTCCAACAGTTGGAAACACCCAGATGTGCCGGGCCACGTGTGTTCACTCCCTCCAGCAGTGCCCGGCAGGTTATGACGGGGAGGGTGTCCGTTGGTATAGTAGTGAGTGAAGGAACAAGATTTGAGGTGTGTGTGTGACACCTGCCCCCTGTCGCCAGCACCAGCCCAGCAGCTGCTCTCAGTGGGATGACAACTGGGTGCACTGCTCCAGCCCCCTCCTGGCAGCCGGCGTCCTGCCCAGAACTGGCCCTGCCCTCTGAGTGGAGGGACTGAGGAGGCCCTAGGGAGAGGCGGGCCCTGGTCCCCACAATTTCCAGGGTTGCATAGGAACCTCCCTGGTTCCTCCTTCCTTCCTCTTTCAGATCCTGAGGCACTTTGAGGCCTCCTGTGGGCAGCTGTCCCCTGCCCGGGGCACCTCAGCCGAGCCTGGCCCCACAGCCGCCCTCCCAGGCCCATCTGACCTGCTGACTGATGCTGTGCCTCTTGCTGGGAGCCAACTCTTCCTCCAGCCTCTGAGTTCAACCGCAGTCTCATGCCAGAGCCCTGCTCCCTCATCTGGGATGCCACCCAGCCCTGTGCCCACCCCACCCCCGGATGCCTCCCCCATTCCAGCCCGCGGAGACCCCAGCAAGGCCAAGGCCAGACTGGCAGAAAGCAGGGGGTGGGGACCTGAACAGGTCCTAGGGGGCACAGACAGCCCAAAGAGAGGCCCCAGCAACTGTGCGTGGAGCCGCGACTCCTTGTTTGCTGGTATGGAGCTGGTGGCCTGCCCCCGCCTGGTGGGGGCCGGGGCTGCTGCAGGAGAGTCCTGCCTTGATGCTCCCCAAGCCCCCCAAACATCGTCCCAGAGGACAGCAGTCAAAGAGCCTCCTGGCTCAGAGCCGTCAGCTTTCGCGTTCCTGAACGCCTGACCCGATGGCCTGGCCCTGGAGCCTTCAGCTTCAGCTGCTGCCTGGGGGGCTCTGTGCTTCCTGAGCAGCCTCAACCGTAGCTGCTACAGTCTCCAGGCAACTTGACCTGAGAGGAGGACCCTAGGGCTACCTCAGTTTCCCCCATCTCCTCTGCCAGAGGCTCTGGCTATTTGGACTTGAATTCCTACAAGGGATAGGCAGGTCGCAGGGCCTCAGAAATGTTGATCTCAGGAGTCCCAGGGGGCAGCCCCTGCTTGTCTTGCCCTCAGACATGAGGTTTCTTGTGTGAATATGGAAGCGACTACCAGGTTCTTTATTTCATTTTGATCTCAGCTCCCTCCTTCCCCAGGAGGTCATGAGCAGTAAGCCACCGCCTCCCCATCCCTTCGGGGTGGGCTGGGGGCTGAGGCTGGGTTTGGTGCACGTGGGTTGAGGGTGTCTTGTCCGGGCTGCCTTGTGCCGTCTGGTCTTTGACCATTTCAAGTTTCAGATCCCCACGTGGCCCTTCCCTGGCTCTCACCTGCTCCTTCATGCTGTAATTGCTTCCTGCACATGAAGCCTCTGATTGGAGCCTCTGGTCCATCTCAGAAGAACCTTCTGAGAGCGCTGGGGTTTATGCTTTCTGAATAAACACTACTGTTTACATGAAGCTGGGCCATTTATTTTTCTTCTTTTGTGTATGTGCATTTTAATAAAAATACCGTCAATAAGGGGCACACGCAGAGGACTGCTTTCCTCAAAGTAGGGACAGGCGTTATTCCTAAAACGTGATAGAACTCCCCAGTGGCACTATTCTTGCAGTTAACCTTAATGGCAAGGTTTTAAACTATGAAACTCAGTTTCTTAAATAAATAAGAGACTATGTGGGTTCTCTATTTCTAATTTCAGCAGTTTGTGTCTTCAGGGGATTGGTCCATTTTATATCAGTTGCCGAATTTGTGATTCCGTTTTTTCTAGTATTCCTTTATTCTTCATTTCATGCCTGTGGGGCCTGTAGTCACACTATCACGCTCTTCCGTTCATGCCTGTGGGGCTGTAGTCACACTACCACATTCTTCCTGTCATTCCTAATATGGGTCACTTGTTTTCCCTTTTTCTTGGTCAGGTAGTTTATTAATGTTAGTTTTTTCAAAGAATGAACTTTTGGTTTTATTTTTTTCTACTTCACTAATTTGTTTTTCAGTTTCCTAGTTCACTAATTTCTGTTCTTTATTGTTTTCTTTCTTCTGCTTTGGGCTTATTTTTATTTTCTCAGTTTCTTTTTTTTTTTTTTTTTTTTTGAGACAGAGTCTCGTTCTGTCGCCAGGGTGGAGTGCAGTGGCACAATCTCGGCTCACTGCAACCTCCGCCTCCCGGGTTCCAGTGATTCCCCTGCCTCAGCCTCCTAAGTAGCAGGGATTACAGGTGCCCACCACCATGCCAGGTTAATTTTTTTTATTTTAGTAGAGATGGGGTTTCAGCATGTTAGCCAGGATGGTCTCGATCTCCTGACCTCATGACCCACCCGCCTCGGCCTCCCAAAGTGCTGGGATTATAGGCGTGAGCCACCGCGCCTGGCCTATTTTTTCAGTTTTTTAAGGTGGAAGCTTAGATTATTTATTCGTGACCTTTATTTTCTAATGTGAGCATTGTAATGCTATAAATAGTTCCTGTGAACACTACTTTGGCTGCATCCTGTGAATTTTGGTACGTTTACATTTTTATTTAGCTCTAAACATTTTAAAATTTATCTTGAGACTTCCTTTTTGTCCAATGGTTTATTTTAAAGCATATTACGATTTAATTCTGATATAGTCAGAGAGCATATTTTGTATGATTTCTGTTATATTGTTTAAAGATTTCAAGCCTAGGCAACATAGCAAGACCCCATTTCTACCAAAAAAAAAAAAAAAAAAAAATTAGCCAGGCATGGTCCCGCTACCCAGGTGGCTGAGGCAGGAGGATTGCTTGAACTCCACAGGTCAAGGCTGCAGTGAGCCATGATTGTGCCATTGCACTCTAGCTCTATCACCTAGTGCAGTGGTGCAATCACGGCTCACTGCAGTCTCAACCTCCTGAGTTCAAGCAATCCTAAGCAATCCTCATGCCTCAGTCACCACACATGTTTTTTTGTTTTTGTTTTCTGTGTTTTTTTGGTAGAGACAGGGCTCTTGCTGTGTTGCCCACGCTGGTCTCCAACTCCTGGCCTCCTGCAATTCTCCCACCTCAGCCTCCCAAAGTATCAGGATGACAGGCATGAGCTGCTGTGCCTGGCCTCACACTTTTGTTAAGGATTTCAAACTTTTGTTAAAGTTTGTTTTATGGCCAAGAATATAGTTTATCTTGGTGGATGTTCCGTGTACACTTGGTCTAGAAAACTAGAGATCAATATCCTTTGGGAATACAGATGCAAAATTCCTCAAGAAAACAACAAAATGAATCCAATAATATATGAAAAGTGTAATACATCGCTCTTAAGTGGACTATATCCCAGGAATGCAAGGCTGTTTCAACCTATGAAAATCAGTGTAATTCAATCCATCGTATTAACTAATAGTTAACTCATGTTCATTTTATGCAGAAAAAGCAAGAAACAAAATAAATTCAGCATTCACTCATGACCCCAAAACACTCCCAAATTTGACAAGCTAGAAATGTAAGAGATCTTTTGCATGGCAAGGGGCTTCTGCAAAACCCCTCAGCTGACATCGTGCTCAATGCTGAAGGACTAATGTTTTTCCCCTGCGATTGGAAAGAAGGCCATGGTGTGCACTCTAACCATTTCTGTTCAGCATTACACTGAAGCCCTGGTCGGTTCAATAAAGCAAGAAAAAACAAGACAGGCACATTAGAAAGGAAGAAATAAAACCTACTGTTCACAGAAAACAGGACTGTAGAAAATCCCATGAAATCTACCAAAAACTTCCTAAGAAGTGAGTTTAGCAAAGATGCAGGCTCCAGGGTAAATACACTAAGATCAATTACACTTTTGTAATAGCAATAAACAATGGGACATTAAAGCATAAAAAACTACCATTTGTAATGGCACTCCAAAAATGAAATAATTAGGTGTAAATTAGAAAGATATATGTAGGATATGTATGCTGAAAACTACAAAATACTGATGAAAGAAATCAATGAAGATCCAAATCAGTGGAGAGATATACCATGTTCATCAGTTATGGTGTCAATTCTTCCCAAATTACAGGTCTACAGATTTAGATAGTGACAAGTTGAAACTAAAATTTATAAGAAGACTCAAAAGAATTGGAATAGCCAAGGTAATTTGGAAAAAGAAGAACAAAGGACTGAAAACCTGATTTCAAGGTTTACTATAGGCCAGGTGCAGTGGCTTACATCTGTAATTCCAGCACTTTGGGAGGCGAAGGTGGGAGAATTGCTTGAGCCTAGGAATTTGAGACTAGCCTGGGCAATAGGTGAGACCCCCATCTCTGCAAAAAGAAAAAGGAAAAAAAAGGCACACTAATCAAGTGGTATTGGTGAAAAGGTAGAAACACAGATCAATGGACTAGCATATTGTTCAGAATAGACCATATGGTCAATTGCACTGCTACAAACATGTAAAGGTTCTTTTTGAAAATTTTTTGCATATGGAGACTTAATGAAGAAAGAGCAGCCTTTCAACAGATGGTACTGGAACAACTGGGCCTCCATATGCAAAATAGAAAAATAGAACCTTGGCCCATACCTCACACCTTACATAAAATTTAAACTGAATCATAGACCTAAATATGAAAGCTAAAACCATAAAACTTCTAGAGGAAAACAGAGGAGAAAATATTGTCTCTGGATTAGGCAATGCCATCATATATAAGATATAAAAAGCACAAATAATAAAAAGTTGGACTTTATTAAATTTAAAAACATCTCTTTGGGCCAGGTGTGGTGGCTCACACCTGTAAGCCCAGCACTTTGGGAGGCCGAGGTCGGAGGATCACTTGAGGTCAAGAGTTCAAAACTAGCCTGGCCAACATGGCAAAACCCTGTCTCTACTAAAAATACAAAAGTTAGCATGGTGGTGCAAGTCCCCGCTACTTGGGAGGCTGAGGCAGGAGAGTAGATTGAACCCAGGAGGCAGAGGTTGCAGTGAGCCAAGATCATGCCACTGTACTCCAGTCTGGGTGACAGAGGAAGACTCCATCTCAAAAACAAAACAAAATAAAACAAACTTCTCTTTGAATGACACAGTTAAGAAAATGGAAAGAAGCCACAGACTGGGGGAATTTATTTGCAAATCACATATCTCATGAAAGACATATAAAGACCATTTGAAGAACACTGAGAAGTAAAAAATAAACCACCCCAAATTTCAAAGACGGCAAATGATTTGAACAGATACTTCACTAAAGAAGATACATGAATACCTCACACAGAAGCACATGAATAGATAGATTGTCAACATCGTTAGTTTTCAGGCAAAGGCAATTTATAAAATATTGGATCTCATTACATACCTATTAATATGACTTAAACACATAAAACCAGGCTGGGCGCTGTGGCTCACACCTGTAATCCCAGCAATTTGGGACACTGAGGCAGGCAGATCATGAGGTCAGGAGATTGAGACCATCCTGGCTAACACAGCAAAACCCCTTCTCTACTAAAAAAAAAAAAAAATTAGCCGGGCGTGGTGGCAGGTGCCTATAGTCCCAGCTACTCGGGAGGCTGAGGCAGGAGAATGGTGTGAACCCTGGAGGCAGAGTTTTCAGTGAGCCAAGATCACATCACTGCACTCCAGCCTGGGCAACAAGCAAGACTCTGTCTCAAAAATAAATACATTAATTAAATAAAAACAAATAAATAAGTAAATGAATAAAACCAAACCCTGACAATACCAAGAGCCAAGGAGCAACTGCAGCGCCTGTGGCGCTGGTGGGAGTGTAGAGCTGTATAACTTCTTTGGAAAACAGCTTAGTAGGTCGGTGCGGTGGCTCATGCCTGTAATCCCAGCACTTTGGGAGGCCGAGGCGGGTGGATCACCTGAGGTCAGCAGTTCAGAAGACCAGCCTGGCCAATATGATGAAACCCTGTCTCTACTAAAAATACAAAAATTAGCCCGGCATGGTGGTGTGTGCCTGTAATCCCAGCTACTCAGGAGGCTGAGGCAGGAGAATCGCTTGAGTCCAGGAAGCGGAGGTTGGAGTGAGCCAACATCATGCCATTGCACTCCAGCCTGGGCGACAGAGTGAGACTCCATCTCGAAAAAGAAAAGAAAAGAAATGAAAAAATAGCTTGGCAGTTTCCTTTTTTTTTCTTTCCTTTTTTTCTTTTTTTTTTTTTTTTGAGACAGAGTCTTGCTCTGTCCCTCAGGCTGGAGTGCAGTGGTGATCTCCGCTCACTGCAATCTCCACCTCCCAGGTTCAAGCGATTCTCCTGCCTCACCCTCCCGGGTAGCTGGGCAGGTGGACGCCACCAGGAACTGGTAATTTTTTTGGATTTTTACTAGAGACGGCTTTTTGCCATGTTGGCTAGGCTGGTCTCGAAATCCTGACCTCAGGTGATCCGCCCACCTCAGCCTCGCAAGGTTCTAGAATTACAGGCGTGACCCACCGCTCCCGGCCGGCAGTTTCTTATAAACTATCATATGATCCAGCAACCCCACTGCTGGGTATTTACACAAGAGAAATGAAAAGTTGTGTCCACACAGAAGCCGATGAGTGAATGTTTATGGCAGCGTCGTTCATACTTGCCAAGCACCAGGAACAATCTCTGCGTCCTTCATTTGATGAATAAAATAAGCAAATGTGGTTGACACTGGTTACAGGATGCCACTCAGCAATAAACAGGAACCAGCATGAATCTCAAAATGGAAGTGGTAGAAGCCAGACCCACAGGCTACGCGCTGCGTGACATCCCTTTTGTGTAACATTCTGGAAAAGGCCGCCTCTAGGGATGGAGAACAGAGAGAACTGAGCAGCCGCCACCAGCGGTCAGCAGGTGCGGGATCCGGAGGGAGAATGTTCTGTAACTAAGTTACACAACTCCATTGCGCACCAAAAAATGTGGATTTTACTGTATATAAATTAAACTTTTTTATTTTATAGAGCACTGGACTTTTTAAAAAGCGGGGGCAGGGGAGACCGGTGTGCTGTGACTTTTAGGGGAAGGATGGCTTCCCTGGAGAGGACCCGGGCGGGATCCCCAGGGCTTCCGGAGGGAGGGGAGTCACAGAGCTGCTACGCACGGGGCGCAGCGTTAAAACTTTGGAGAAGGAAGAAAAACAACAAAGCAGAGCGAAGGGAAGGAGGTCAGGGAGGTTAGCAAGGCGCCCACACGCCCTCGCGGTCGTAGTGGGTAAGGAGGGGAGGCGCGCACGCGGGTGGGGACAGGGCGGCCTAGGACAGCAGGGGAGCCCGGGGCCGCGGGAGTGCAGCGGCCTGGGGGAGTCGGGAGCGAAGCCGGGTCCCGGGGCTCCTCGTGCCCTCCCTGGTGTCTCCTTCCCAGGCCCTGCGTGCCCCGCCCACACCTGCCTTTCCCCGCCCACATCTGCCACGCCCCACTCGCCCGTCACACCCCCACTTCACGCCCCGCCCACAACCACTGGGCCCCCGGCCAGCTCCGCCCGCCGCCCTCGGCCCCCCGCCCCCTACATGACCCTCCCCTTTCCAGCCTCGTCCAATCGGCCGCCCGCCGCCGTCGCGTCCCTCAGCTATCCGCCGCTCCTCCCACGCTTGAACTTCGCGAAGGACAGCCGAGCGGCCCAATGAGTTCCCGGGACGGCCTGAGCGGGAGCGTGAAGGGCCAATCCGGAGTCGGCGCGCGCAGGAAAGGCGGGCCAGCGCGACGGGCTGGGGAGGCGGTGCCAGGCTGGTTGCTAGCTGCCGCCGCCGCTCACCCCGGGCCCCCGGCCGCTTCATTGTCACCGGGCCTCTGGGCAGTGTTGGGGCGGCGGGGCGCCAGGTCGCCGACCCGAGCTTTGGGCGCGACTGGTTCCGCATCCCTCCCCGCCGGCCGAATCTGCAGGCCCCGCGCGCCAGGCCGGCTTCGCGGCCGCGCCCCCAGCCCGCGCAGGTGAGGGGGCCCGGGCAAGGGATGGGGTTGCAGGGCGCGCGGAGGTTGGGGGGGTCCGGAGCCCGCGCAGGTGGGAGGTCCTGGTCAAGTGATGAAGTGATGGGGATCCGGGGCACGCATAGGTGAGGGGGGATCTGGTGCCCGCGCAATTGAGGGAGGGGTCCGGGGGAAGTGAGGGGAGGGGGATCCAGGGTGCCCACAGGTGAGGAGGGTCCGGGGCCCGCGCAGGTGAGGAGAGGCTCGTGCCTGAGGGTGTGGGTCCCCACCTCCACCCCCTCCACCTCCCTCCACTGCCCTCCGGTCCCCAGGACAACATGGAGTCCAGTCCTGGCATCTCTGGCCCGGCTGCCTTAAGCCCTAGGGGGACTGGGGAGATGGGAGCTGCCCCGTGGACAAGTGGAGGGCTCTGCTCTGCGCATGGGCTCTGGTCTCGCTGTCCAGGGTCAGGGTCAGGGTCAGGGTCAACCCACCCTGGGGACCACGTCTGGGCTCTGGTCATCACTCCCCGCCCCTTCAGGTCCTGGGAGGGACACAGTTTTATCCAAGATGTAGTGGCCTCCCAGGCCTCCCTTCTTCTGGCCTGGAGGTTTCCGTGGAGAGGCCGTGTTCGCCATCCCAGAGCCGCTTGCGTGTGGGGCTGGGAGAGCAGAGCCCTGGGCTCCAGGGTCTTGCATGGGTCCAGCCAAGGGTGGACAGTGCCCTGCAGGAGGAGGGTGTTAAGTTCCATCCGCACAATCAGAAGTGCATAACTGAGGACTTGGGCCTGGTCAGTGGCAGGGTCAGCCTCTAGGGGGTAGGGGTATCCACCTCTCCGTGGAAGGGACCTTGGGGGACCTGCTGTGGGGTGCTGGGCTGAAGGAAGCCCAGGGTGACCTCGGGCGATAGGTTGGGTGCCTGCTGGCCCACTGGAGGCCGCCGTGGCAGGGAGGTAATTCTCAACGTTGGTCCCTGGCACCAGCCTCTCCCGTTCATCTACTGGTTCAGCTGAGCGCCTTCCCCTGCGGGTGCTGGGGTTGCACTGGAGCCAACTGTGTACAGCCACAGGAAGGGAGTCAGAGCCGGATGGGGAGTGAAGAGTGATGGGTGCTCAGGGAAGGCCTCTGAGTGCAGGGAGGGAGTGTCCTGAGACCTAGAGGCAGGGGACTGGCCGGGGCCAAGCTGGCTGAGTTTGAGGAGCACCAGGGAGGCAGTGTTGGCTAAAGCCACAACAAAGGGGCACAGCAGGGGAGCTGATGAGGTCACCGAGAATACAGGGTCAGATCTTGCAGGAGCTGGATGTGAGGTTTTTATTCTCTGTGCCTAGGAAGCTGTTGCAGGGTTTTTGGTAGGGGCACATGCACGAGCTGAGACCCATTCAGAAAGATCAGCTGAGGTGCCGTGTGGGGATGGGCTGGGGGCTGGCAGTATTTGCTCTGAGAAGTTCCAAAGTAAGGAAGCCAGCATCCCCAGGCTTATCCCCTCTATCGTCAGAACACCCGTCCCCTGCTGGAATAACACGTTATCCAGTGAGTGCTCGCCAGTGCGGCCTTGAGGCCTTGAGACCAGCATCTCGTCTGGACCTCACAAAACCACCGCCACTTTTTTTTTTTTGGAGTCTCGCTCTGTTGCCCAGGCTGGAGTGCAGTGGCATGATCTTGGCTCACTGCAAACTCCGCCTGCCTGGTACAAGCATTCCCCTGCCTCAGCCTCCCGAGTAGCTGGGATTATAGGTGCCCGCCACCACGCCCAGTTAATTTTTTGAATTTTTTAGTAGAGGTGAGGTTTCACCATGTTGCTTAGGCTGGTCTTGAACTCCTGAGCTCAGGCAGTCCGCCCGCCTTGGCCTCCCAAAGTGTTGGGATTACAGGAGTGAGCTGCTGTGCCCTGCCAACACGCAACCCGTTTTTAAAATGTGTATTTTACAGAGATGGGCGCGGTGGCTCATGCCCGTAATCCCAGCACTTTGGGAGGCCGAGGCAGGTGAATGACTTGAGGTCAGGAGTTCGAGACCAGCCTGTTCAACATGGCAAAACCCCGTCTCTACTGAAAATACAAAAATTAGCCAGGTGTGGTGTTGGGCACCTGTAATCCCAGCTGCTTGGGAGGCTGAGGCAGGAGAATCGCTTGAACCTGGGAGGCAGAGGTGGCAGTGAGCCGAGATTGCACCACTGCACTCCAGCCTAGGTGACAAGAACGATATTCCATTTCAAAAAAAAAAAAAAAATCAAATGTCCGTTTTACAGAAGAGACTGGGGCTCGGGCAGTGACTTTCTCAGAATCACGGTGTGGGGTAGATGGCAGAACCTGGCTCACATCGACAGTGGCCTGTGGTCCAGGCTCCCTCTGGGGTGCTGCTGGCTTGTTCCCACCCACGGGCCTTGCCTTCGCTGCCCACCTGTCCATCGTCTGGGGCCCTCCTGGACGTTGGGCTCAGAACAGCTCCCTCGTGTTCCTGTCGAGGAGCCTGCCACCGGCCAGAGGGCTACATAGGTTGTGACAGGCCTTCCTGGGAAGCTTGGTGGCCAGTGGAGCTGGGTGTCCTGGGCCGGCTGAGGCTGGGCTGGAGGCGGTGGGTGCAGGGGACTGTAGTTCCCCCACCCACGGTATCTCATTGCAGCTCTTGCTTCCCCGCTCAGGACCTGCCTCGTCTGCCATGAAAGGCACCCGGGCCATCGGCAGCGCCCCGGAGCGCAGCCCAGCAGGTGTGGACCTGAGTCTGACAGGTCTCCCTCCGCCTGTGTCCCGGCGCCCTGGCAGCGCCGCCACCACCAAGCCCATCGTCCGCTCTGTCTCCGTGGTCACAGGCAGTGAGCAGAAGAGGAAGGCGCTGGTGAGTACTGCAGCCTGGAGGTCCGGGCCCCTGCCTCCTGGAGGGCTGTTGTTCGGTTGGCATCTGACCCCTGGGTCCAGCTCCACATGTGAACAAGTACCTCACATCTGGACATGTTGGAGCCTTGTGGCTATTCCGGGGGCAGGTAGGACTTGAGTCTTAGAGGCATGGACGCTGAATCACTAGAAGGTCAAGCCAGAGCCTGGATTCTTTCAGCACCAGCCCCAGGCCTCCTGTGCCACCGCCCTTTGGATTCGTTTGAATCTTCAAGAAATGGGGTTGGTTCGGCTCGGTGGCTCACACCTGTAATCCTAGCACTTTGGGAGGCCAAGGCAGGCGAATCACCTGAGGTCGGCAGTTCAAGACCAACCTGACCAAGATGGTGAAACTCCGTCTCTACTAAAGATATAAAAAAAAATTAGCCGGGCATGGTGGCGCGTGCCTGTAATCCCAGCTACTCCGGAGGCCAAGGCAGGAGATTTGCTTGAACCTGGGAGGCAGAGGTTGTGGTGAGCCGAGATCGAGCCATTGCACTCCAGCCTGGCAACAGAGTGAGACGCCATATCAAAAAAAAAAAAAAAAAAAAAAGAAAGAAAGAAATGGGGTTGACCTGGGGGGAGGGTGATGAGCTCCTGGAGGTCTTGGAGAAACCTAGACGGGTGTGTGGGTGTGTGGGCAGCAAGACAGCTGTGGGAGCTTCGGGATGAGAACTGCCTTTCCTGCCCACCTCTGGGAGTGGGGAGGAGGGTGACCGGTTCCCAGATGGGGGCTGTGAGAGGCAGGCCAGGCCTGCTGCACCCTAGTAGGTGTCTGCCAGGCCCAGTCTTCAGAGCAAGGGAAGAATCGAGCGGCTCTGTAGGGGTTGGGGCAGAGCCTGACCAGAGTCTCGCCTGAGCTTCCGGAACAGCAAGGGCCTGGGGGCCTCGGCTTCGATGAGGCAGCAGGTCTGGGGCTCCCTGCCTGAGGTCCCTGCAGGGCAACACAGCAGGGCAGAGAGAAGGCTCGTGGGGTCTGGAGGGCAGTCGAGGCTTCCCACAGGAACCCCTGGTGTGTCCAGGCCAGGGTTCCACTGTGAATAAAAGGCTTGGACCTCCCCCTCCTTGAAAAAGTTATTCCTGTGTCTGCCCTAAGCTAGAGGTGGGCAGGGTGGGGCCCGCCAGATGCCTAGCCGAGTTCCAGGGTAAGGGCAACCGGGCCAGTAGCTGGCCCTTGGACCAAGCAGGTTCCCAAAGGCTGGGGTCGGCAGTGGGGGACCCAGGATGTCCTGATGTGTCAGTGTGGCCAGCAGGTTGTCTCAAGATTTGGTGCGTCTCTAGACATTTACAGACATAAGCTGTAAAAATAAAAGTATACTGCACTGTTTTAGCAGAGGGGTAACCAACCTGGGCTAGAGCCATCTCTGAGCCCTCTGCCTCTCCTGTCCGCATCCCTGCTCCTGTGTCACTGACCCCCTCACCCACCTGCCTTGGCCCCTCCGTTTCTAAAGCCCAAGGTTCATGGCACATGGGGCAGGGAAGACGCTCTTGAAATCGCAGATCCGGGCTGGGCGAGGTGGCTCACGCCTGTGATCCCAGCACTTTGGGAGGCTGAGGCGGGCAGATCACCTGAGGTCAGGAGTTTAAGACCAGCCTGGCCAAAATGGTGAAACCCTGTCTCTACTGAAAATACACAGATTAGCTGGGCGTGGTGGCGTGCACCCTTAATCCCAGCTACTAGGGAGACTGAGACAGGAGAGTTGCTTGAACCCGGGAGGCGGAGGCTGCAGTGAGCCGAGATCACGCCACTACACTCCAGCCGGGGTGAAAGAGCCAGGCTCTGTCTCAAAAAAGAAAGAAAGAAAGAAAGAAATCGCAGCTCTGTTGTTGTGTGGAGACAATGTTGTAAAAGTTTCCGGGTTTTCTAGTAGATGGTCATTCGGCGGCATGGACAGGCTGTATCCACGGCCGACCCGGGCACCTAACCACACTCCCAGCCTTTCTGCTGAGAATTGTTCTGTTGCTGAATAGAGGTTCAAAGCCACAGCGAGCACTAATCATATTGATCCCTCCTTTCCTGGGCTGGCACCATCGCCCGCTCCTGCAGTGTTGAGTGGCGACTGCTGACAGTCCCCTCGTTCATGGAATGTTCCAGCTGTTCACTTCAATTCTTTGAGCCCCTCACTCGATCCAAGACGCCCCACCCCTGCATGCCTGTCTGCCTTCTGTCGGGCACATGGTGGGAGCTCAGGAACTGCTGGTGGAAGAGGGACCCCCGCCAGTGTGTGACGTGGCGTCAGGGGTTTCTGTTGTGCCCGGTCCCCGTCCTCTCGGCCACCTGTCCTGCTACCACTCAGTTTCATTGGGATTCCTGGAGAGCGTTTATTTTGGCCAGGCATGGCATCACACCTGTACCAGGCGGCATGCGATTCTCTTCCTCCTGGTGTTTGTGGGTGGGGTAGGGTGCTGTCCCCTGGCTCGGAGACCTTCTCAGTGGCCATTGGCCTGGGGTTTCCACTCTACCCCTTGTCTCTAAAGATCTTCCTGGGTCCAGGGCCTGCTGTCCCGGGATTCCCCATCCAGGATGTAACTGCAGTTCCTGCCAGTCTTCTGGCTCAAGAAATGTCGGTGCCAGACTGTAGAGGGTCCCTCTTCCTTGCTCAAGCTGTATGCCCGCCTGATCCTCTAGCCCCCTAGGTCATTATTCTCTCTGATTCCCTTCCCCGTAAAGAAAAGAGATCTTTAAATCCCAAGAGCACAAGCTCACTGGGGAACAGACATCACTGCACACATGTCACGGCCATGGGGGCCGCCTGCCCCTCCCTGGGCGATGATGCCCCCTCCTTCTTGCAGGTGGAGTTTAGGGTTTTTGGTCCGTGACTGGATTTACCATCTGAGATTGAGTGGCCTTTCCACCGTGGTGTCCGTCAGTGAGCGGAAGCCCCTTTGCCCCTCCCCTGACATCCCTCTTGGAGGCTGTGAAACTGTCCCCAGGAAAATCGAGACAAGATGAAGGGCCCCTGTAATCCATGGCCCTGATGCAATGACTGGTGCCATTGGTGGGATGATTTCAAAACTCCGACCTGTGTTTTTTGAATAGGTCATTCACATGCACCGTTTGGGAAAAGGGAGCTCATTGAGCAGCGAGCCTGTCCTGCCCGACCTTGTGGGCCTCTCCTAGGCGGCCGCCGTTCCGCTTCTCCTGCACCCGCCCTTGCTCTGGGCACACAGGCATCAGTGATGCTGGAGATATATTGGAACAAGTGCCGTATCAGTCAGCTGCATGGGGCTCCTGCATTCTCTTTTTTTTTTTCTTTTTAAGACAGGGGCTTGCTCTGTCGCCCAGGCTGGAGTGCAGTGGGGCAACCACAGCTTACTGCAGCCTCCACCTCCTGGACACAAGTGATCCTCTCACCTCAGCATCCTGAGCAGCATGGATTACAGGTGCTCACCACCCTGCCCAGCTCATTTTTTAATGTCTTTTTTTTTTTTTTGAGACAGGCTTTTGCTCTTTTTGTCCAGGCTGGAGTACATTGCTGAGATCTCGTCTCGCTGCAGCCTCCGCCTCCTGAGTTCAAGGGATTCTCCTCCCTCAGCTTCCCAAGTAGCTGGGATTACAGGCGTGCGCCACCATGCCTGGCTAATTTTGTATTTTTAGTAGAGATGGGGTTTTGCCATGTTGGTCAGGCTGGTCTTGAACTCCTGACCTTAGGTGATCCTCCCACCTCAGCCTCCCAAAGTGCTGGGATTACAGGTATGAGCCACCGCACCTGGCCCTGCTCCCGCTTTCTTTACGTTGTTTTGTAGCAGCTGACAACAGTTCATCAGATGATGCACCAGAACTTCACCCAGGGGTCCTCTGGATTTTCCTTGTCATAGTACCAAGAGTGGCGCAGCAAATACCCTTGTGTCTGTGCCATTTTGCATACATGTCAATATGCCTGCAGAATAAATCCTAAAGGATAATTATTGGGTCAGAGCATAAGTCCATTTCAAATTTTGAAAGGGGGCCAGGTGCAGTGGCTCATGCCTGTAATCCCAGCACTTTGGGAGGCCAAGGCGGGCAGATCGCTTGAGGTCAGGAGTTCGAGACCAGCCTGGCCAACATGGTGAAACCTCGTCTGTACTAAAAATACAAAAATTAGCCAGACGTGGTAGTGGGCGCCTGTGATCCCAGCTACACAGGAGGCTGAGGCATGAGAACTGATTGAACCCGGAAGCTGGAGGTTGCAGTGAGCCAAGATTGCACCACCACACTCTAGCCTGGGTGACAGCGAGACTCCATTTCAAAAATAAATAAATAAATAAAATAAATTTGAAAGGGGGCTGGGAGTGGTGGCCAATATCTGTAATCCCAGCACTTTGCATGGCTGAGATGAGAGGATCACTTGAGGCCAGGAGTTTGAGACCAGCCTGGGCAACATAGTGAGACCCCTGTCTCTTCAAAAAGATCAAAAAATTAGCAGAGTGTGGTGGTGCATGCCTGTAGTCCCAGCAACATGGGAGGCTGGGGCAGGAGGATGGCTTGAGCCCAGAAAGTTTGAGGCTGTAGTGAGCTATGGTCGCGCCACTGCACTCCAGCCTGGGTGACAGAGCGAGACTCCGTCTCAAAACAAAATTTTTTTTGATAGGCATTGCCAAGTTCCCCTCCATAAAGATCGTTGCCCCAAGTCACACTTGCGTGACAGGTGCCACGGTGCCTGCTCCCTCGTGCTCTGCCTGGCACACATGCAGCACACTTTTTGGTCTTTACAGGTTCAATAGGTAACAAAAGATATCTGACTGTACTACTTTTTAGTTTTTTACTCTTTACTTTTTATTTTGTTTTTTTCTTTTTCTTTTTTGAGATGAAGTTTCACTCTTGTACCCCAGGCTGGAGTGCAATGGTGCGATCTCGGCTCACAGCAAATCTCCATCTCCTGGATTCAAGTAATTCTCCTGCCTCAGTCCCCAGAGTAGCTGGGATTACAGGCGTGCACCACCACGCCCGGCTGATTTTTGTATTTTTAGTAGAGACAGGATTTCACTATGTTGGCCAGGCTGGTCTCAAACTCCTGACCTCAAGTGATCCGCCCGCCTCGGCCTCCCAAAGTGCTGGGATTACAGGCGTGAGCCACTGGCGTGACTGCAATTTTTAAAAATAAAGCTTTTATGTTAGTATAATTTTAAATGTATAGAAAACTTGGAAAGTGCAGGGTGTTCCCCTATACCCCACCCAGTCTCCGCTATTTGAATATCTTACATTATGATGGGACTTGTGTACAATTGACAAGTCATTATTGATAAATCACTGACTTGGCCGGGCGCGGTGGCTCAAGCCTGTAATCCCAGCACTTTGGGAGGCGAGATGGGGATCAGAATCCAGGAAGATAGGGCCATCACAGCTAGCTGCAGTGAAAACCCGTCTCTACTAAAAATAACAAAAACTAGCTGAAGTGATGTGGCGGGCATGTAGTCCCAACTGCCGGAAGGCAGGCAGGAAGAAATGGCGTGAACCAGGGGCCCGGGCTTGCAGTGAGAGAAAGCTGAGATCACGACCTACACTCCCAGCCTGTGACTGGCTGGAACTCCGTCTCAAAAAAAAAAAAAAAAAAATCACTGACTAAAGTCCACACACTTTATTTGTATTTTTGCAGTTTTTACCCGTTGTCCTTTTCTGTCCCAGGATCCCACATGATTTTTAGGCTGTGGGTCTCAGGCTCGTTTGGGCTGTGAGTTTCTCAGACTCTCCTTGTTTTTAATGACCTTCGAGTTTTGGGGAGAGCTGGTCAGGGATTTTACAGAATGGCCCCTGTTGGACTTGCCTAATACTTTTCTCGTGATCAGACCATGGGGTGGTTTTAGGAGGAAGACCACAGAGGTAAAGTGCTCTTCTCACCCCATCCTGTCTGGGGTCCACATTGTCCATGTGACCTCTCACTGGTGGTGCTGCTGGCCTTGGTCCCCTGGCCAAGGTGGAGGGTCAGGCTTCCCTGTGAAGTGGCCCGTCCCCTGTGTTCTCTGGCAGGAAGTCGCTTTGCTGAGCCCACACGGAAGGGGTGGGGAGTTTCGCTCGCCCTCCTTTAGAGAAGAGCATCTATACAAGTTATTTGGAATTCTTCTACACAGGAGATTTGTCTGTTCACCCTCATTTGTAATTTTTTTTTTTTTTTTTGAGACAACGTCTCACTCTGTTGCCCAGGCTGGAGTGCAGTGGCATAATCTCGGCTCACTGCAACCTCTGCCTCCTGGGTTCAAGCGATTTTCCTGTCTCAGCCTCCTGAGTACCTGGGTCTACAGGTGCACGCCACCACACCTGGCTAATTTTTGTATTTTAGTAGAGATGGGGGTTTCACCATGTTGTCCAGGCTGGTCTCAAACTCCTGACCTCAAGTGATCTGCCTGCCTCAGCCTCCCAAAGTGCTGGGATTACAGTTGTGAGCCACCGCACCTGGCCCCACTTATTAATTTTTTCAATTGTTTATTATAGTGGACTCATGGATATTTATTTACACTTCGAGTTATTATTCAATACTAGTTGGTTTATTTTGTTGCTCTCATTGTCGCCGCTTTGGCCACTGGGAACTTCAGGTGGCTCTTGCATCCCTGTGTCATTGCCCATCACTTTGTCTTGTGAGCACGTCCTTATTTCTGGCCCTATAAACTGCTCCAGCCTCATCTTGTCTCTTTCCTTGTCCAGTCCTAGAATCAGCCATTTCTGCAAGAAGCCCCGGTTCTTTTTCTTGGAGAGTGGTCTTAGCAGGCCACGGTCTGGGAGCTGGGTGTGCTGTTTTTGGTCTTCTAAGCCAACAGAGCAAGGAAGCGTGTAGTGTATGTCAGCTGGTGTGTAATATACTCACTGTCTATACATAGTAACCATTGGTGTCCTGGGTCATACTGATGTCTCTACCTCTAGTGGCGCCTCTTGCCCCCCTGCACTTGCTGATTGTAACCTCCCCTCCAGCAGTGAGGATGTGGCCCCATCGTCTGCTGTCCCTGGTTTAGCTCCCGTGTGTGTGTAAGGTGTGTAAGGTGGTGTCACAGTGAATAACCCAAACCCCATGGGAAGAACACCACCAGTGCTGTGCCATGCTCTGGGACAGCCCCTCTGCACGGGCCCCACTCCTGCCCAGGGCTACTCGGGACAGCCTCTCTGCCTCTAGGCTGACGGGCCCCACTCCTGCCCAGGGCTACTCGGACAGCACCTTGCCCTCCACCTCTGATTGTATTTCTAACTTACCATCTCCTGTGAGTGAGGCTGAACATCTTTGATTTTCTTTTTCTTTTTTTTTGAGATGGAGTCTTGCTCTGTTGTCCAGACTGGAGTGCAGTCGCGCAATCTTGGCTTACTGCAACCTCCGCCTCCCAGTCCAAGCGATTCTCCTGCCTCAGCCTCCTGAGTAGCTGGGATTACAGGTGCTTGCCACCATGCCTGGCTAATTTTTGTATTTTTTTTTGTATTTTTTTTTTTTTTTTAGTAGAGACGAGGTTTCACCATGGTGGCCAGGCTGGTCTGGAACTCCCAACCTCAGATTATCTACCCACCTTGACCTCTCAAAGTGCTGGGATTACAGGCACGAGCCACTGCACCCAGACACATCTTTTTCTTTTTTTTTTTTTTTGAGGCCCAGTCTTGCTCTGTTGCCCAGGCTGGAGTGCAGTGGCTGGATCTCAGCTGCTGCAAGCTCCGCCTCAGGATTGCCATTCCTCCTGCCTCAGCCTCCTGAGTAGCTGGGACAGGTGCGCCACCATGTCTGTGGCTAATTTTTAATTTTTGCTTAGAGATGGGATTTCACCATGTTGCCCAGGCTGGAGCTTGAACTACTGGGATCAAGTGATTCACCGCCTTGGCCTCCTAAAGTGTTGGGATTGAAGGCGTGAGCCACCACGCCCTGTACAAATCACATATTTAGACCCTCAGGCTGGCCCAAGGCCCCTGGTAAGCAAAAGACACTTTCTTCAAGATGGAGACATTGCGGGGCTTGGGAGTCCGTCTCGGGGTGGAGGGGCTTGCAGGCCCTGTGGCTCGTGGTGGCTTCTGCCTGCTGCCCCTTCTGCCTCTCAGCCCCTCCAGCAGCCTCCAGGTCACCAAGCCTGTGCTCCAGCACCTGGTCAGTCACTCTCCTCACTGAGGCCTTTTCAGGGTCCCTTTTTGGGCACCACTGCTGTCCGATGGGAGGCTGCTCAGGCTTCCCAGAGGCATCTTGTTTCCCAGAGGATGGAAGCCTCCATGGGGCCCTTCCTCCTGCTATTGTGCTCCGCACCCCTGCCTTCTGACCTCCCGAACACCTTTCCAGTAGCTTTGGACTCGGGAGCACAGCCCAGGAGGGATTGAATGAGAGAATTGCGGGGCCTCTGCAGCCCCAGTGTGGAGAACAAGCTGGCCCGGGCTGCGTCTTTTATTGGAGTGTTAGCTATCCCCGATAGTCACTGTCTGTAGCCTGGTCTGGAAGGTGTGACCAAGCCTTGGAAAGAGTGGTAGCGCCCGTGCTGCGTGGGATTTCCACCCAGTTACTCTGGCGGCCTCTGCCTGGCTTCCTTTAGCGGCTCTGCTGCCGTGAGCTGGGCTCCCTGCCTGCCCTTGCTGTTCAGCTATTTTTTAGACCACGGTTTCCACAATATGGAGAAATGCCAGTAACAAATGATTGGGTGTCCTGGTGGGATCTGTGAAGTGGCTGCTTTCGTGGTGGGATCCGTGTGGCTGCTTTTCGTGGTGGGATCCGTGTGTGGCTGCTTCGTGGTGGGATCCGTGTGTGGCTGCTTTTAAGTGGTGGGATCCGTGTGTGGCTGCTGATGGTGGGATCCGTGTGTGGCTGCTTTCGTGGTGGGATCCGTGTGTGGCTGCTTTCGTGGTGGGATCTGTGTGTAGCTGCTTTCCTGGAGCTTTTTTTTTTTTTTTTTTTTTGGTCTTTTTTTGGTTGGGTTGTTTGTTTTCAGCTTAAGGATTCAGATTTAAAAATAAATCTGAAAGTTCATAGGTCTCTTTTCCTGGGAAACTGGAGACCCAAGGTCCCATCCTGTGGTGGCGTGGGCACCTGGCCAGGATCGATGTCACTGGTGGCTGTGGCATCCAGTGGCATCTGGTAGTGTTCCCCAGGCCGTTTCCCACTGGACTGTGAGCCCTTTCCCTTGAAATGTATGATTTGGAAGATTTTTGTATTTTTCGTTTTGTTTTGTTTTCTGACAGAGTCTCGCTCTGTCTCCAGGCTGAAGTGTCGTGGTGCGATCTCAGCTCACTGCAACCTCCGCCTCTCAGGTTTAAGCAATTCCCCTGCCTCAGCCTGCTGAGTAGCTGGGACTACAGGCGCCCGCCACCACGCCCAGCTAATTTTTGTATTTTTAGTAGAGATGGAGTTTCACTGTGTTAGCCAGGATGGTCTCGAACCCCTGACCTCGTGATCCACCTGCCTCAGCCTCCCAAAGTGCTGGGATTACAGGCGGGAACCACTGCACCCGACAGTCTCCATCTCTTGACCTCGTAATCCACCCACCCTGGCCTCCCAAAGTGCTGGGATTACAGGCGTGAGCTACCACATCCAGCCGATTTGGAGGGTTTTTAAGCCTACGGGAAAGTCAGGGAGTGTAGCGTAAGGTACCCCCGAGTGCCACTTCCTCGAGCGCCGCTTCCCCAAGTGCTGCTTCTCCGAGCGCTCTGATCCTCGCTTAGCGTCTGCTGCGCAGCCTTCCCTTCATCCCCTGTGCCCCTCCGCCCCTTTCCACGGACCTGGAATCACCGAGCCGTTGGCTGCACTCACTCCCAGGTCCTATGGCGCTTGGTCGCGGTTGCGTCTCCTTAGTCCTCATCGCAACCCCACAGAGTCGCTCCGGGTGCCCTCCCTGCTGACGGAGGAGACCGTGGGCTGAAGGGTCCCCAGGGGTTCTCTTCTCATCCACGGAAGGTGGGAGCTCGCGGTTCCTGGGAGCTGGTGGGTGACAGCGGTGACAGTGAGCAGCTCCCTTCCTGCCCTCCCTTTGCCAGGAGTGAAGGGCTCCTGCTTGATGCGGGGCCGGGGAGGCTCTTAGAGGTCAGGCCTCAGCCCCCCTCCCGCTGCCCTGCTGTCTAGCACTCCTGCCCCTCTGACCACCCACTGCCTTTGGGGCCACCTGGGCCACCTGTACCCCTAGGGCCACCCCTCTGTTCTCTGACTGCGTTTCTCCAAAGCAGGCGGAGGCTGAGCGAACTGGTGAGTGAGCATTTGCTGCTTAATTAACTGTTTTCTCCCTTTTCGCAGGAGGCCACAGGGCCTGGGGGCTCCCGGGCCATCAACAACCTTAGAAGATCCAACAGCACCACACAGGTCAGCCAGCCTCGGAGCGGCTCCCCCAGGTAACCCCCAAAGCCCTTGGATAACCCTGGCCCCCTCTGGGGACCTCAGGTGCCCCGCAGCCTTCTCCTCCTTGCCTCTGCTCTGCCCTTCCTCCAGCCTCCTGGGTCCCGGGCCCTTGCTGGCTAGCGAGGCCTGGAGTGACCTCACGGGCCAGCTTCGTGTCCCAGGCCTCCTCTCGCATGGGGTGGGAGGCCCGAGGCAGACACTCTCCTGCACGCATCCCTCCTTTCCTCCTGGCTGTCCCTGCGGCTTCTGAGACCCTGCCTGAGGGCTCTGCTGAAACCCTTCCCACCTGCCCTCTGAATGTCAAAAGCTGTCATTTGCAAGAGAGGGCAGCACTGTGACCCTTCTGAACACCCCACACCTTGAGCCCCTGTTCCCACCTTTGCCCACTTAAACTCTGCCGCTGTCTCTTGTGGCCTCCAAAGCAGCGGGCTGGGGAGGAGCTGCCTCAATGGCCCCAGTGGGGGTGTTGTGGGGAGTGGAGCCGGTGGTGGCCAGCAGCCTTCAGGAGGGACATCCTGTAGCCCAGAGTGGTAGGCGAGGCCCTGGCACCACCTCCCACCAGGCATTGTCCCCAAGCAAGCAGGGTGCTCCCGTGGGCCGTGGATCTAATGAAGGCTGAGTTCTGGGCCACCAGCGGCCCTGGGTGGCCCCTTCCTGGGAAGACCAAGAACAGCGGCCACCACGCCGCGTCCAGCACAGCCTCCAGGAGCCGCTCTCAGCTCAGGAACTGGCTTCATGGAGTCCCACCAAGCAAGGGACTGCCAAGGACAGCTGGTGTGTGTGTGGGTGGGTGTGTGTGGTGTGTGGGTGTGTGGGTGTGTGTGGTGAGTGTGGTGTGTGTGGTGTGTGGTTCGTGAGTGGTGCATGTGTGGTGTGTATGTATGGGGTGTGGTGTGTGTTTATGTATGGGGTGTGTGGTGTGTGTGGTGTATGGTGTGTGTGTGTGGGGGTGGGTGTGTGTGGTTTGTGTGTTATGTGGTGGTGTCTGTGGTATGTGTGGTGTCTGTGGTGTGTGTGGCATGTGTGGTTTGTGGTGTGTGGTTTGTGTGTGGTGTGGTTTATGTGGTATGGGGCATGTGTGTGGTCTATGTGTGGTGTGTGTGTGGTGTGTATGGTATGTGGTGTGTGGTGTGTGTGTGGTGTGTGGTGTGTATGGGATGTGTGTGTGGTGTGTGTGTTATGTGGTATGTGTGGTATGTGTGGTGTCTGTGTGTGGGGTATGTGTGTGGTGTATATGGTTTGCGGTGTGTGTGTGGTGCGTGTGTGTGGTGTATGTAGTATGTGGTATGTGTGTGGTCTATGTGTGGTGTGTCTGCGTGGTGTGTGTGTGGTGTGTATGGTATGTGGTGTGTGGTGTGTGTGGTGTGTATAGTATGTGGTATGTGGTGTGTGTGTAGTGTGTGTATGTGGTGTGTGGTGTGTGTGTGGTGTGTATGGTGTGTGTGTGGTGTTATGTGGTGTGTGTGGTGTGTGTGGTGTGTGTATGTGTGTGGTGTGGTGTGTGTGAGTGTGGCAGCATGTGGTATTGTTATTGTGAATTATTGTATGGTGTATGTGTGTGTGGTGTATGGTGTGTGTATGGTGTGTGGTGTGTGTGTTGTGGTGTGTGTGGTGTGTGTATGTGTGGTGTGTGATGTGCAGCGTGTTACGTGGTGTATGTAGTGTATGTGTGTGGTGTGTGTGTGGTGTGTTATGTGTGTTATGTGGTGTGTGTGGTGTGTGTGGTGTGTTACGTGTGTTATGTGGTATTATTATTGAGTTGTGTATGTGGTTATTATTGTGTGTGGGTGTGTATGTGTGTGTGTGGTGTGTGTGTGTGTGTGTGGTGTGTTGTGTGTGTGGTGTGTGGTATGCGGCGTGTTACATGGTGTATGTAGTGTATGTGTGTGTGGTGTGTGTGGTGTGTATGGTGTGTGTGGTGTGTATGTGTGTGGTGTGTGTATGTGTGTATGGTGTGTGGTGTGTGTGTGTGGTGTGTGGTGTATGCGGCATGGTACGTGGTGTATGTAGTGTATGTGTGTGGTGTGTGTGTGTGTGGTGTGTGTGGTGTGTGTGGTGTGTATGGTGTGTGTGTGGTGTGTATGTGTGTGGTGTGTGTATGTGTGTATGGTGTGTAGTTATTATTTGTATTATTGTGGTGTGATTATCACGGCATGATGCATTGGTGTATGTAGTGTGTGTGTGGTGTGTTACGTGTGTTATGTGTGTGTGGTGTGTGTGGTGTGTGTGGTGTGTTACGTGTGTTACGTGTGTTATGTGGTGTGTGGTGTGTATGTGTGTGGTGTGTTTGTGTGTGTGGTGTGTTGTGTGTGTGTGTGGTATGCGGCATGTTACATGGTGTATATAGTGTATGTGTGTGGTGTGTATGGTATGTGTGTGGTGTGTATGTGTGTGTGTGGTGTGTTGTGTGTGTGGTGTGTGGTGTACGGCATGTTACGTGGTGTATGTAGTGTATGTGTGTGGTGTGTATGGTGTGTGTGGGTGTGTATGGTGTGTGTGTGGTATGTATGTGTGTGTGGTGTGTTGTGTGTATGGTGTGTGGTGTTGTGTGTATGGTGTGTGGTGTGTGGCGTGTTACGTGGTGTATGTAATAAATGTGTGTGGTGTGTGGTGTGGTGTGTGTTGTGTCACCACCCTCAGCCAGGCCACGGTTTTGATCCCAACTGATGAGTTGTGTTTGGTGCCGCTGTGGCCTCCCCGGGGCAGGGTGGCGGTGGGGATGGGCCACCAGCCCGTGCCTTGCAGCTGTGCTTCCCCTTCCGCTCTGAGCAGCAGCGTGTGTGGCTCCTTGTTCCCAGGGAAGAGGGTGGCAGCAGAGGCAGCCACGGTATTTAAGGCCCTCGGTGGGCAGCTGGGTGTGCAGGCTCACACCTGCAATCCCAGCACTCTGGGTGGCCCATGTGAGAGGATCTCTTGAGCCCAGGAGTTCGAGACCAGCCTGCGCAACACAGCCAAAACCCTGTCTCTACTAACATTTAAAAAAAAAAAAAAAAAAAAAAAGAAAAAACAAGTAAGTCCCTTGTCTCCAGAAGCTGTGATCAGTGTGACTGATGAAGCTCCCAGGGGCTTCTGACAGAAACGCCCAGCTCCACTGAGGAACCCTGGCCAGGCACGGTGTTCAGATCGGGGCTTTGGGCCTGGAAACAGAGTTGCTGCTTGTCCCTTGGCCCGTCTGTCCTCGCAGGACCTGCCTGGTCTGTGTGCCTAGCATCGGCTTCCTGGCTGGTGACTCTTTCCTTGTGTGCCGCCTTCTCTCTGACGCAGGCCAGCGGAGCCCACGGACTTCCTGACACTCTTCGAGGGTAGTCCCAGTGGGAAAAAGAGGCCGGCCAGCCTGAGCACAGCCCCCAGCGAGAAGGGAGCCACCTGGAACGTCCTGGTAAGGTGGTGCGTGCGGCCGCGCGTCCTGGTCTCTGCGATGGGATTGTGGCCTGGTTCCTAATTTGTTTTCACTGCCTTTGCAAAAGGGCACTGCAGGGAGGGTGTCGAGCTTACATCTCACATGGCAGACCCTGGGATATCCACCTGCCTGTGTGGGAAGTCAGGGGCTCCTCCCGTTTGTGGGAGAGGCAAGGAAGGGACGGGGTGGCTGGGTGTGTGCGGGCGGTGTCACGGGCTGAACTGTCTAACAGAATGCACCGTGGCCCTGGCCCCCAACTTCACTGCTAACAACAGGTACGACCTGTGCAGGTGCCCACGACATGCACCGATGGGAGGCTCCTGGAGTGGAAACTGTGTGTGTCTTTGTCTTGTTTATGGCTGGTTCAGGGTGCTTTGGAATGAATGAATGAATGAGTGAGTGAGTGAAAGAATGGCTTTCATTCCCAAGGGCACAGGCAGGAGGCTGCCAGGTGGCGTCTTGCACATAAGGGGCTCTTGGCCCAGGCTTTGCTCTTACAGCGTTTCAGGCCATGGGGAGGCTCACATGGGGCTGAGAGGGTGGGGTCTGGGGAGGGACTTTGGCCGAGGAGGTTTGTAGGGGGCCTAGGGAAGCCCCAAAATAAATGGACTCCAGGCAGCTGCCTCTGAGCCTTGAAGGAGAGTGTGGGCTCCTTGGGCTAGGCCTCAGAGGACCCATGAGTGGAAGGGATTGGGGACACATTTTTCCTCTGGCATTTAGAGTCTTTGCCAAAGGAATAGTCTCAGGGGAGAGACGGTGTGGTTATTCACCAGGGTTGGCACAGGAAGAATTCTTGCCTTTTTTTTTTTTCTTTTTTTTTTGAGACGAAGTCTTGCTCTGTCACCGGGCTGGAGTGCAGTGGCGCAATCTCGGCTCACTCCAACTTCTGACTTCCTGGTTCAAGCGATTCTCCAGCCTCAGCCTCCCAGTAGCTGAGATTATAGGCACGTGCCACCATGCCCAACTAATTTTTGTATTTTTTTTAGTAGAAACAGGGTTTCACCATGTTCCCTGGGATGGTCTTGATCTCCTGACCTCATGATCCACCCACCTTGGCCTCCCAAAGTGCTGGGATTACAGGCGTCGCACCCAGCCCAATTCTTGCTTTTTAATTTATTTTTAAGTTAGAGACAGGTTCTCATCTGTCACCCTGACTGGCGTCCACGATCATAGCTCACTGCAGCCTCTACCTCCTGGGCTCAAGCCTTTGGAGTAGCTGGGACAACAGGTGCACACCACCACTCCTAGCTAATTTTTAAATTTGTTGTAGAGATGAAGTCTCACTGTGTTGCCCAGGCTGGTCTCAAACTCCTGGGCTCAAGCAATCCTCCCTCCTCGGCCTCCCCCAAAGCCCTGGGATTACAGGTGTGAGCCCCCACACCTGGCCCGAAAATTTACCTTAGTATTATCAGAGTTACATGTGCATACACAGCCAAATGTCAAACAGCACCATAGCCAAAATGTGGTGCCCCTCCCTTCCCAACACTGCTGCCTCTCCTACCCACCCCCCGCCACTCCTGCCCCTTTATTTGATGAGCCTGTCCGGATTTCGACCGATTTGTTTTTCCTGGACCGACTTTGAGAGATTTGACGGACGATTGTTCCCGACGAGGTTCTTCCCGACGATCTTGTTCTTCCGACCGGACGACCTTTTATTGTTCCCTTCCGACTTCCGACTTTGTTCTTCCCGACCTTGTTGTTCTTCCCGACGACCTGTTCTTCCCGACGACCTCTTGTCTTCCATCTCTGTTCCTCGTCTGCCTTTGCTTTTCAAGCTATATATTTCTCCTGGTGTTTTTGTTTGTTTTTTGTTTTTGAGACGAAGTCTCGCTCTGTCCCCCAAGCTGGAGTGCAGTGGCATGTGATCTCGGCTCACTGCAACCTCTGCTTCCTGGGTTCCAGCAATTCTCCTACCTCAACCTCCTGGGTAGCTGGGACTACAGGTGTGCGCCACCACGCCCACTAATTTTTGTATTTTTAGTAGAGAAGGGGTTTTACAATGTTGGCCAGGATGGTTTTGAACTCCTGACCTCATGATCCGCACCCCTTGGCCTCCCAAAGTGCTGGGATTACAGGCGTGAGCCACCACCCCGGCCATCTAGTCTTCTTGAAAACATTTATGAATACATGACATGCTGCTCATTCCGGAGCAGCTCAGACTCAGTCCTGGTAGGAATATTCACACCACCCAAGTTGGCAAATGAGCCCCGCTCTGAGAACCAGCTGTTGAACATTTGTGAGTGCAGGCTGGTGCCAGGTGCAGGCCAGGCTGGTGCCGGGCGTGGGCTGGTGCCCAGTGCGGGCCGGTGCAGGTGCGGGCTGGTGCCGGGTACAGGCTGGTGCCAAGCACAGGTTTCATGCTTGCCCTCATTCCCATCACATTCTGTTGGTTTGGTTTTGGGCCTCTGACGTGTTGGTCTTTGTCCAGATGTCTTGGTGGTTCTTGTTAAAAGGGAGGTCCTGGGAGTTAGCTGGAAGCCTGTCGCCTGGCGGCTTCACCTCTCTGGGGCACTTGCGCAGAAAGCAGGGCATTGTCGGGTATCCCCACCTACTAGTGTCTGTGGGACTCTTCTCGCAGGCTGAGTCTCTCCAGAGACAAACCCCTAGCCCGCCCCAGGGTTCGAATCCTGGCTGCCTGGTTGCACTGCTGGGGAGGAGTGGCGGCATCTGTCCTGGGTGAATCACCCACTTCTGTCCTACCCACAGGGCCAGTTGGGGAGGGCAGGGTGAATGCTAGCGGCTCAAGTGAGGAAGGGGCTTTGCCAAGCAGCCAGATTGTCCCCTTTGCCTCAGAGCCTGTCCATGCCTGTGGGAGAACCGCGTGCCTCCCTGGGGGTATGGGACCTGCCAGCTGCTCGCCCTCCCTCCCCACAATGCCTAGACCCTCCCTTGCATCCCAGTTGCTCTCTGCTGGCCCTTCTGTTTCTAATCCTCCGGGTCTGCAGATGCCCGTTTCCTGCAGAGTCTCCCCGTGCCTCTTGTCAGCTTCGGTATCGGTCCTGGCCCCGCTCCTTCCTGTGGGTCTGTGGAGGGGCAGAGGCAGAGCGTGGCTTCCATCCATTGTGTGGGATGGGGCTTCGCTTCTGTGAGTCTGCTCTGGAAGCCGATTGTGCGCTGCTGGCCTGAGCGGCTCCCCCTGTCTTGGGCACATCCGGCGTTCATGCCTTGATTCTATCCCCTGCCCCGCGGGAGCCCCTAGGTTGAGCTTTCCTATCCTGGGAAGGGCCCCATCATCAGGGCGCAGGCTGTGGAAGGGGCCTGGGGACACCGGACGACGCTGCCGCCAGAACGTGGCAAGCACTGAAGGCCTCTGTCCCCGCCCAGCCCATGTTGCGAGTGTGGCTCTGAGATCTCAGGTGTCCCCTCTGGAGGCCTGACCATTCCTGTCTCTCTTCCGGCCTGGCAGGAGCAACAAGGGAGCCATGGGCAACTGCGTCACCACCATGGTGCACAACCGCTACACCCCCTTGGAGAGGGCACCCCCGCTCAAGAGCTCCAACCAGACTGCCCCCTCCCTCAAGTAAGGTCTTCCGGGGAGGCCGCGGGGCTGCGGGGTCCGACCTCGGCCAGGGCACGCGGTCAGTGCACATAAAACCGCGTGGAGCAGCCGCGAGCCGGGCTCCCGTCCGAGTCCGCCACCCTCTGCTGTCCTTGGGTCGGCAGCTTCCCACAGACAGAAAACAACCCAGATGTGGTGGCACAGGGAGGTCTGGGGCTCACCCTGGGGTAGGGCCCCCAGGAGGAAGCCAGGGATTGTCCAGAGCCCAGAAGGCATCACAGCGGTGGTGGGCTGAGCGGAGCAGAGGAGCCCCCAAGTCCACCACCGCACAGTCTTGCTGGGATTGGGGATGGCCTTGGGGTCTCTCAAGTGTCCCTCAGGCTCTGGACTCCTGTGACTTTTGGGAACTTTCTCAATGGAATTTTTTTTTTTTGAGACGGAGTTTCGTTCTTCTTGCCCAGGCTGGAATGCAATGGTGTGATCTTGGCTGATTGCAAACTCCGCCTCCCAGGTTCAAGCGATTCTCCTGCCTCAGCCTTCTGAGTAGCTGGGAGTACAGGTGCCCGCCACCATGCCCGGCTAATTTTTTTGTATTTTTAGTAGAGACAGGTTTTCACCATGTTGGCCAGGCTGGTCTCGAACTTCTGACCTCAGGTGATCTGCCTGCCTTGGCCTCCCAGAGTGCTGGGATTACAGGTGTGGGCCACCACACCCAGCCTCCCAATGTAACTTTAGTGAGAACTTTTTAAATGCAAAGAGCTCGTTATCCTGGGTACCAGTGAGTGGGACCTTGTCAGGGCACAGGTGGTCCAGAGGCCAGGAGGTGGCACGGGAGAGCTGGCCTCGCACCTGCCACTGTCCCCCTCTGCCCTGGTGGCCGGCCTGCCAGCACCCCTTCCAGGCTCAGTCCTGGGACTGCCGGGAGCAGGCACCTGCGGCCTGTGGGCAGAGCCGTTCCCCTGGGTGGTGAGACGAGGTCGTTTGCTTCTTTCCTGTCAGCAACATCATCAAGGCAGCCACCTGCGAGGGCAGCGAGAGCAGTGGCTTCGGGAAGCCACCAAAGAATGTCTCCAGTGCCAGCCACTTGGCCCGGAACAACGCTGGGGGCACCACGGGCCTGCCCAGACGGAAGGAGGTGACAGAGGAGGAGGCTGAGAGGTGACCGTTCTTGGGGCGGTGGGGAGCCTGAGGCCAGAACACAGGGGTGGGCAGGCGTCAGGGTCTTGGGGGCTCACACCTCTGAGGATAGAAATTTGCATTCAATAGTTGTTTTAAAATATTGAGACTGAGCAGATTCCATGTGGCATGATTTTGTTTACATAAAACACCAAGCAAAGGCAAGTTCATCAGAGCAAGTAGAAGGCAGGTGTAGGGGTGGCAGAGAGGGCTCCTCCAGGGGCAGTGGAACATTCCAGAACTGCACTGTGCTGATGGTCACACAACTCTAGATTTGCTAAAAATCATTGACTTGTACACTGAAAATGAGTAGATTTTGTAGTATGGAAATTGTACCTCAGTAAAACTGTTACTTAAAACAATATTAAAGGCAAAGAAGATACAGAACTGAAAAAAGCCAACAACACCCAAAGCTCAAGGGGCTGTGGCAGAGCCTCCTGTGACGCTGACTGTTGCGGGCTGTGTCCCTGCCCCTTGCCCCTGGGGAGCTGGAGGGGCTGTGGGCGGAGCCTCCTGTGACGCTGACTGCTGGGGGCTGTGTCCCTGCCCCTTGCCCCTGGGGAGCTGGAGGGGGTGTGGGCAGAGCCTCCTGTGACCATGATGGTTGTTCCTGGTCAGGAGAGTCGCGGGGGTACCTCCCTGCCTGGACTTTCGGAGCCTCCCCCTGGCGAAGCCATCACCTACCCTGCCACCCAGTTAGGTCTAAGGAGACCAGGCCTGTAGACGCAGTGGGTAGCATGAGGGAAGGGGGACCAGATGCCCGTGGCTCTTCAAAACACCCTACTTCTGCCTAGGGCAGACTGCCCCCGAGCTAGGGCTCACACGTTCTGGGTTCTCTGTTAATGCCTTTGCTGAGAGGATCCACACATGGTCCCGAAAGCCAAGGCGAAGCATTTTTTGTTTGTTTGTTTAATCAGTTTCATTCAGCATAATTTGTATACAATAAAAGGTGCCCATTGTAAGTGTGTAGTTCCATGAGCTTCCACCAGGGTGTATAGTGCTGTCTGTGGACACAGCGGACCAAGATAAGGAAACGGCCCAGCACCTCCAGGCTTCCCTCGAGCTCCTTCCTGGCCCTGATGCCAGCAGCCACCAGTCTGTTCCCTCATAGCCCTGCCTGTTGTGACCACCCTCTGTGGAGCCACGGCCTGTGGCCTGCACTGGCCTGAGTCCCGGGCCTGTTGCCTGTGGGCAGGGTCCTGCCATCCAGTGTTCACACCGTAGCCAGGTCATGGGCATCTGAACCGTTCCCACTTCCTGGCGGTTGTAAATAAGGCCACACAGGCCTGCGTGGATAGACGTTTCCTCTCCCCTGGACACCTTCCCAGGAGGAAGGTTTTGGGTTTTAGTGGAGCTGGTCCAGGCGGGCTGGTCCTGCCGTGTGAAAAGAGCTACTTGTGTGCAGCCGCCGGCCTCTCTCTTCCCCAGCTGGACCTTCCACCAGCAACCAGCTGGCTCCTGCCAGGGCGCTGGTCTGGTCTTGGCCCTGAGCCCTTCTCTCTGGGCAGGTTTATCCACCAGGTGAACCAGGCCGCTGTCACCATCCAGCGCTGGTACCGTCGCCAGGTGCAGCGGCGCCGAGTGGGAGCTGCCCGCCTGGAGCACCTGCTGCAGGCCAAGCGGGAGGTCAGTGTGGGCGCCTCAGTCACTCCATGCTCCCCCAGGGGGTCTGGCCCAGAATCCCAGGGCTCTGAGTTTCTGGGACAGGTGGAATCAAAGCCTAGGATTGCCCGTGGGTCCTGTCTCTGGGTGCAGCATCCTTCTTGACGCTGGGTCACTGCGGACGGGCAGGGTGGTCCTCACTGGCAGTCGTCAGGGTGTGGGTGTCGAGAAATGCCTGCTGGGTCCGTCCCAGGCTGGAGGGTCTCCGGAGGACACTCCGTGGGCATGAGCCATCTCCCCCGTGCCAGAGCTGTTGGCCACCTGTGACGCAGGGTTCCTCTGTAGAGCAGAGAAATGACAGGTTCAAGGTCCTGGTGGGGTTTCACCTTCCCTGCTGGCCTGAGATTCCACGAACTCTAGGGGACTCTGGGGCGTTGTGGGGAAGCTTCCAGTCTGGGTCTAGATTCCGTCTTCCCGATGTATACACCACATGGCACCAGCTTCTTTGGCAGGAGCAGCGGCAGCGGCCAGGCGAGGGGACCCTCCTGGACCTGCACCAGCAGAAAGAGGCAGCCAGGAGGAAGGCCCGGGAAGAGAAGGCACGCCAAGCCAGGCGAGCGGCCATTCAGGTGCCCGGGCTGACTGTGCAGGGACCTCTGAGCAGTACCATGGCCCAGGCCTGACCATGGGGCCGATGCTAGGGCTCCCTGGGCCCCGGGACACTGAGCCTCAGGGCAGCGTGGCTGGGGAGCCTGGGGTCGTCCTCTCCCGGGGGCAGTGCTTAGCGAGGCCCCAGGACATCGAGCCTCAGGGCAGCTTGGCTGGGGAGCCTGGGGTCGTCCTCTCCTGGGGGCAGTGCTTAGCGAGGCCCCAGGACATCGAGCCTCAGGGCAGCGTGGCTGGGGAGCCTGGGGTCGTCCTCTTCCGAGGTCAGTGCTCAGCGACGCTCCCACTGCAGGAGCTGCAACAGAAACGAGCCCTGAGAGCCCAGAAGGCGATCACAGCTGAGCGTGGGCCGCCTGAGAATCCCGGGGAGACCAGAGCGCCAGGGACGCGGCGGCCTGCTCAGGAGCTGTCCCCCACGCCAGGCGACACTGCCCACCAGGCCCTCAAGGCCACCAACACTGGTGAGAGTGGCTCTGTGCCCGTGGAGGTGGGCTGGGCTGCAGCCAGGAAGGAGGTGCAGCCCCTGCAGACCTCCCCTCAGCCTCCTGTGCTGCTGCCTGTGTTGGCAGCCCCAGTCCTCGGAGTTAGGGGCCTTGGCCCCCAGCTGACCTGACGAGGGTGCTGAGACCTTGACAAACAAGTGGTCCTGGACGTAGGGGCCCTACAGAGCAGAAGGCCCGGAAGGGTGGAAGGGTGGGGTGGCACTCATCCTCCACAGCTCCACACCCAAAAGGCCATGGATCCCTGGCAGCTCCTCTGCTTCTGGGGTCGCCTCCGCCTCCCCTATGCCTGGCTCCTTCCCAGGGGTGCCTCCAGAGTCGCTGCCCACCCCGGGATGTTCTCTGTGGGATGATGCTGTGTTCTGCTGTGCAGGTGCCGGCCTCCCTGCTGCAGGCCCTGGAGACTGCTGCCTGCCCACCTCCAGCTCGTCCCCAGAACCACAGCAGCCTCCAGAGGACAGGACGCAGGTCTGGGTGCAGCTGTCCTTCCCTCCCTTGTGGTTTTGGCTTTAAGGGCTGCGTCTGTGCCAGGGGTGTCCCGAGCTGAGATGTCCCAGCCGCTCCTCTGCTCTAGGGGCCACTTGTGCCCGGAGAGGCCACCCAGGGGATCTTCTTGTTCTGATGCACGGTGCTGGCTGCCCCGAGGGGAGCCTTCGCTAGGGTGGACCTGTTGGGTTTTTACAGATGTCCTGGGGTCGGGGGCCCTGCATCCTCATCCACAGAAGAGGAGCTTCCGGCTCCGAGGGGTGACGTGACAGCCAAGCCTCCCAGGCTGCTCCGTGGTGGAGCCAGGTGGCTGCACAGCCTGTTTTCCAGGAGTGGGGTGCTGGGAGGAGTCCCTGGTGGCTGGAGCTGCTCTGGGTTTGAGCAGCTGCAGAGACTGGGTGGGAAGGTCTGAGCCCTGGCCTCACCTTCCAGAGGCTGAATGTCAGGACTGGGGAGCTCCCACGGCACCTTCGGGGCTCTGTGCCTTGCTGCATCTGTCTGCCTGCTCTTTTGCAGGACGTTCTCGCCCAGGATGCAGCTGGGGACAACCTGGAGACGGTGGCCCCGAGCAGGGGCAGCACCAAATCCAGGGGGCCCCTGGAGGAGCTGCTGCACACGCTGCAGCTGCTGGAGAAGGAGCCGGAGCCGCTGCCCCGCCCCAGGGCCCATCACAGGGGCAGATACGCCTGGGCCAGCGAGGTGACCGCAGTGTGCGCCCCGCCCTGCCCAGTCTGTCCACCCGTGCCATCCACACAGAGCATGCGGTGGCTGTAGGGGTTGGGAAAATGGGGGTGCCACGGGCTCCTCCTTGCTTTGGTCGCGACCCTCCCTCCCAGAGCCCAGCCTCAGCTGCCACCTCTGTCCCTGGGGACCCCCAGTCCTCAGGCTGCCCTGACAGCCCCTGATGCTGGTCTCCTGTCCCACAGGAGGACGATGCCAGCTCTCTGACAGCTGACAACCTGGAGAAATTTGGAAAACTCAGTGCGTTCCCCGAACCCCCTGAGGATGGGACGCTGCTCTCGGAGGCCAAGCTACAAAGCATCATGAGCTTCTTGGACGAGATGGAGAAGTCTGGGCAGGACCAGCCGGACCCCCAGCAGGAGGTTGCCCCTTGCCCGCTCCCACCTGGCCCCCAGGGGGAGGAGGTCCCTCGCCAGCCCCGACCTGGTCCCCAGCAGGAGGTGGTCCCGTACCATGTACCCACCCAGTTGTGCAGCCCCCACCACGGGACTCTCTCAGGGTGGAGGTGGCAGGGCCCACATTCCCCAACTGCACCCACCTCCCCGCTGCCCTGAGCCGCCTCCACGAGCCTGTATGTGTGGATAGTTCAGGCCTCCGGAGCCTTGTGTCCTCTGGACCACCCATTGGTTTGTCCTTGGTGAACACCAGCAGCCAGGCTAAATGGAGCAGTGACGTGAACTCATTGTCACAGGGCAGGAAGCTGGGAAGCACAGAACTTTTTAAATGGTTTGTTTTTTATTCTTGAGGCCACGGCCCCCATTTCCTGTACTGAGTAATGTGAGTAATGAAAACGGCCTCTGCCAGGCCGCCTGCCACCTGCCCTCCGGCTTCCCACGGGCTCCCCTGTGCAGCAGCCCCTCTGTCCCCGGAGGGCAGGGCTGCAGGGCCATCGAGTCAGGTCCTTGGCTGCCTCCCTGTCCTCTGCCACTGCTGCCTGACGCTCGGCTGTGTCTGCAGGGGTGGGTGCTGGAGGCGGGGCCTGGGCCCCTGGAGCTGGGGTCCGAGGCGAGCACGTCGGTGATGCGGCTGAAGCTGGAGGTGGAGGAGAAGAAGCAGGCCATGCTGCTGCTGCAGAGAGCGCTGGTAACGCTGCGGGCACTGCTAATCCTAGGCCCTCCTAGCCTCCTACCTGCCGAGGCCGGGCCCACTGGTCCCAGCGCCTCCCTCCTCTGCCCTCACCCGGCAGGCGCAGCAGCGAGACCTCACGGTCCGGCGGGTCAAGGAGACAGAGAAGGCACTGAGCCGGCAGCTGCAGCGGCAGAGGGAGCACTACGAGGCCACCATCCAGCGGCACTTGGCCTTCATCGACCAGGTGAGCGGCCTGGGGACCGCAGAGGCCCAGACCCAGCTCGTGGCTCATGGAGACTTCCAGAGTCAGGGGCTTCCCTTTGCCGGTGAGCTGCTTCCTGTGTTGGGGGTCACACAGGTATCTGCTGGATGCATTCCAAGCCTTTCCCGTGCCGTTCCCAGCCGTCCATGCCCTGGAGAGGACACTTCTGTCTTTACCCAGAGCTGCCCCAAGCGAGGGTAGTAGGGGTGTCCCGCCGGCCCCTCAGCTCAGTCGCACCCCTGGCCGGATCCTATTCTGGAGAGAACTCTAGATTTGGGGTCCGTGAGAATAGGGGCCTCCAGGGGCTGCTTGGTGGTCATCACAGGTGTGTCCTGACCTGGGGTCTGGCCTGGGGCCTGCAGTGAGGCTGGTGTGGTCCTAACACCCTTTGGCAGACAGTGGGCCTCCTCCGGGGCTGGGTGATGGGCACGACAAAGCTACCCTCATCCTAGGAAGACCCTGACATCACTGCAGGGGGTGGGCTGGGGCTTCTCTGACATTTTCTGGGTCCCCCAGCTGAGGACAGGACGGCGGATGCAGGCCTGGGCCCGTGTTTGCAGACATGCCCTCCCGCTGGCCCCAGGGTCCATCCACAAACCTAGGAGGGGCAGCCCCAGGAGAGGGCTGCTCTTAGCCTCCTCCATCAGGGGTCCTGCTGGGCTGGGGCCTTGGTGCAGCCACCTCACCTCTGGTCCCCAACATAGCTGATCGAAGACAAGAAGGTCCTGAGTGAAAAGTGCGAGGCTGTGGTGGCCGAGCTGAAGCAGGAGGACCAGAGATGCACTGAGCGTGTGGCCCAGGTGCAGGCGCAGCACGAGCTGGTGAGGCTTCACTCCCCACTGCACAGTGTCCCAGGCCGGGCTCACAGGCCAGGCTCAGCCGGCACAGCCCTCAGAACAGGGTCGGACTCGGAGTCCTCATTCCTGCCTCAGAGTGTCAGGGCCACAGCAGTGGGTGGGGCTGTCTGGGGGAGCACCGTGGCACCGAGCTAGTCCACTCCTGCCTCTCTAGCTGCCAGGCTCTGGGGCGGGGCCGTGGGCCTGCTGTCACAGATGTGGACGCACAGTCCCTGCCCGGCCACAGCACGGTCGCCATGGACCCAGGAGTCTCTGCCTGGCCTGCCCCACTGCCAGGTCCTTGGGCCACGGGACCTGCTCTCTCTGCTGACCAGGTGTTGGTGGAGCACTGTGTGGGGCTCCCTGGGGGCCTCAGCCTCCCTGGCTATGCTTCCTACCAGCTTGGGCAGTGATGGTCCCGAGCCCAGGCTCTGGAGTGGGGCTTGGCACTGGCATTTTAAAATCCCTGCATGTGACCGTGGCTGACAGCCGGAGTTGAGGACGGCCAGTCATGTGGAAGAATGCAGGCTCTGGGGCCATCCCGACAGGCAGTAGCGCTCCTCTCTGGGGCAGGGCTGCTGCAGGCCTATGGCTGCCCTCCCATTTCTCAGGCCACTAAGGTGTGTGACTGGGTGGACCTGGGCCTCCAGCCTGGCCCCCGGCACTGGGGAGGGCAGCCATGGCTCTCTGGAGCCGGCGTGTATGTCTCGGGGCAGCACACCCACCCACGAGCCCCAGCCTTGTGCTGGTGGACTTGGAAGCCCGGCCCTGCCTGTGCCCACAGGGTGGCAAAGGGATGGGGGTGTCTTCGCATCATTTCTTCCTGACCTGTTCTGCTCACAGGAGATTAAAAAACTCAAAGAACTAATGAGTGCCACTGAGAAAGTCCGCCGGGAGAAGTGGATCAGTGAGAAAACCAAGAAGATCAAGGAGGTCACTGTCCGAGGTGGGCCATCCCCTCCCGCGAGCCGGCCAGGTGTGGGGTGGGTGCTGCGGCCGGGGCTTCTTTTGAGAGGGCCATAATTTCAGGCATTCATGTAGTCTGAGACCTTCCTGGGCAGAGGTGAACACTCATGCCCCAACCGCCCCTGTCACGGCCTTCCCTGCGGCCTCTGCTGTGATCCTAGGAGCAGGTAGGCTCCACACAGGAGCCTGGCCCGGCCCCCAGCACCCAGGCAGTGGACTGAAACGAGGGGGCTCAGTGCCTCGCTTCCTCAGGGTTGGGCTAGGGGAGATCGGGAGTTTGTGGACGACTGTGGCACGTGGACCCTGCCACAGGAAGCAGAGTGAGCCACGGGAAGAGGCAGGTGCAGGCAGGGGGATGGGGCAGGAGGCTGGTGGGTGTTGGGGTCTCAAGGGGCCTCGGACCCTTGGGTGGTGTGCAGGGCTCCCTGAGGCCTGGTCTTCTTGCTCTGGACACCTGCTGTCAGGGTGCCTGGGAGCCGTCAGTGGGAGCACCAAGAGTCTCGGGGAGTCCTGAGCCCCACAGGCTGGGGGAGGCGCCGTGGCCCTGTGGGGGCCTCTTCCCCACTTCCTGGGCGTCAGATTCAGCTGTGCTTCAGGTTGGATCCAAGGAGGCCTTGGGTGGGCGGGGTCCCCTCTGGCCCTGAGACAGGCCAGCCTTGTGCCAGGGTTGGGCTTCCCGGGCCCACCCAGCTGGACATGGCCCTAGCCAGTGCTCTGCCCCCAGGCCTGGAGCCCGAGATCCAGAAGCTGATTGCCAGGCACAAGCAGGAGGTGCGGAGGCTCAAGAGCCTTCATGAGGCGGAGCTGCTGCAGTCGGATGAGCGGGCCTCGCAGCGCTGCCTGCGCCAGGCTGAGGAGCTGCGGGAGCAGCTGGAGCGGGAGAAGGAGGCGCTGGGCCAGCAGGAGCGCGAGCGTGCTCGGCAGCGGTGGGTGTTGGCCCCAGGCCGGTGGGGCCAGGACCCGCAGGGTGGGGAGTCAGGGAATCCTCGAAGGTCGGAGTGGGTTTTCCATGTAGAGGTGGGCGAGGGTCTTGGTGCAGCATCCAGGGAGGATGCAGGGCACTTGGCCCTGGAGGGGCCCAGCCTCCTCAGCCAGGCCAGTGTCCTCGGGCTTGTGTCTACAGTCCATGCCTGCCGAGGTCTGCAGGTTCTGCACGGGTGTTTTCCCAGCGTTAGGGCTCGGAACCCCCACCAGACGTCCACTCTTTCAGAACTGGCTCCAGAGCAGCTGACCCCTAGAGAGGCGGCCTCACGGCCCCTCCAGCTCTGACCTTGGGGCCCAGGGACGGTCTCTCATTCACTCATTTGGCCTGGGGTCTGAGGGGTGACTCCTGCTCTTGCATCCTGAGTCCTGGGGACCGGGGACATGCCCAGTGGTGGTCAGGATCTGTGGGCCACAGGGACCAGTGGCAGCCCCTCCCACACTGCGCCACCAGGACAGAGCCTGGAAGCCACCTACCCCTGTCTGCCCTGCTGCCTGTCACGGCTGGTCCACCCCAGATGCAGCTTGGCTGGTCCCCCAGTCTCTCCCCGAAGGTGGGGTCAGGACGAGGCCCTGGCACGAGCTTACTTAGGTCACAGAGCCAGGCACCTGGCACCCTCAGGCCAGAGGCAGGGGAGGTGGATAAGGCCCCACCAGGCACCTGCCTCCCGCCCTCCATACTCATGGGGCAACGCTGAACAGGGTGAGGCCGGCACAAAGGCTGAGGAAAAAGGGAGCCCAGACGCGGCTCCACAGCCACTTCCCAAAGCGCCATGAGGGCCTGGAGCTCAGGGAATTACGGAGCTTGGCTGATGGGCAAGGTCCTCGTGGCCCTGCCTGCCCCGGGGCAGTGGCTTTGAGGGGCCTCAGCTGCCGAGGGGGAGGGGCCGGTTCCAGACAGGGCCCCAGGGGGCTGCTCTCGAGCTCTGAATCAGGTCGGTGGTTGGCCTGTGCCCCTGCGGTGGGTGGGTCCTAGGACTGCCCATCCCTACGCCCCGAAAGTCAGTCCTGACCATCCCGCAGGTTCCAGCAGCACCTGGAGCAGGAGCAGTGGGCGCTGCAGCAGCAACGGCAGCGGCTGTACAGCGAGGTGGCCGAGGAGAGGGAGCGACTGGGCCAGCAGGCAGCCAGGTGCCGCCCGGGGGCACCACGCCCTCTCCCAGGGACCCTTCCCACCTGACCCCTCACCCGCTGACCTCTCCCATCCCTGACTTCTTCCTCTATGATCGCTCACCTGTTGACTCCTCCCTGGCCACAGGCAGCGGGCGGAGCTGGAGGAGCTGAGGCAGCAGCTGGAGGAGAGCAGCTCTGCGCTGACCCGAGCCCTGAGGGCGGAGTTTGAGAAGGGCAGGGAGGAGCAGGAGCGCCGGCACCAGGTCTAGGGCCCGGGAGGCTGTGCTGGGCCTGGCCGGGGGTCTGGGCAGGGTGGGACTGACTAGCCTCTTAATGTCCACCCCCAGATGGAGCTGAAGGCCCTGAAGCAGCAGCTGGAGCTGGAGAGGCAGGCGTGGGAGGCCGGCTGTGCCAGGAAGGAGGTAGGGGCCTGGGTGCCCAGGTGGGCAGGGGATGGGGGCTGCCCCGGGTGGGTCCTGCTGCCGTGGCATCCCGGGGTCTCTTTTCTGGGAGTCACATGTGGCTACTTGGGGTTGTCGTCTGAGCTGACGCTAGTATGTTGCTTTCAGCCCACATTTTGTGTGGGCTCTGGAAGGAAGGATCAAGGGTGCCTGGGGCGCATCCTCTGTGGTCCGAGAACAGGTGTTGCCCCCTTTGCTAGGGGCTGCTCCACCTGTGCGCCCCATGGCCAGCCCACCAACACTCATATGTACAGAGGGGTACACGCACAACAGGGCCCCCCCTTAGTCTCTGGGGCCTTCTGCAGGGGTGGACTTGGCCTCGGTGACAGTCCCACACACACATTCTCACCACCCATGCCCGCCGTGAGGCCACAGCCCAGGCTGACCATGCCCGTCACCTGGTTTCACACCCTGGTGGGCTGGGATGTCACCCAGAAGCCAGGCAGGCTGTGGCAGTGGACGCCTCCGGGCCCAGGAGCATGCTCCCGACACAGGCCTGTGGGACCCAGGGCTGGGCACATGAAACTCGATGGGAGTTTCCAGAGGCTTCCAAGAGGCTGCCAGGGTAGGATCTCGCTGCCTGGGCTTGGGGACCCAGGCCCCGCCCTCAGCAACATGGCAAGTCCGACTTTCCCAGCCCATCTGGTAGCAGATGGTGACCTCAGGCCGTCATGGGCTGCGGGTCTCTGAGGGAGGGGACCCTGGGCTGTGCATCGTGACGATCTCTGGTACGCCTGTGCCCACCCTGGGTCCTGACGACAGGACGTAGCACACCCCAGGACCGGGGCCTGGAGAGGGGGAAGGCCCCTTGCTCCACTGTGGCTCAGAACCTGGAGCCCCCCCAGGACCCCCTGAGGCTGGCCCTGGCCCCGTGGGCCAGCTCCGGGTGGCAACCCCCTAGGCAGCGTGTGTCCCCCCAGGAGGCGTGGCTGCTGAACCGGGAACAGGAGCTGAGGGAAGAAATCCGAAAAGGCCGGGACAAGGAGATTGAGCTGGTCATTCACCGGCTGGAGGCCGACATGGCGCTGGCCAAGGAGGAGAGTGAGAAGGCTGCTGAGAGTCGGTGAGGCCCCGCCGCGAGTGGGACACGGCTGGGTCACCCGCCACGAGTGGGGCACGGCTGGGTCACCCGCCACGAGTGGGTCACCCGCCACGAGTGGGACACGGCTGGGTCACCCGCCACGAGTGGGGCACCCGCCACGAGTGGGACACGGCTGGGTCACCTGCCACGAGTGGCACACGACTGGGTCGCCCGCCACGAGTGGGACACCCGCCACGAGTGGGGCACCCGCCACGAGTGGGGCACGACTGGGTCACCCGCCACGAGTGGGGCACGGCTGGGTCGCCAGCTGGGGAGGCCCGGGAGCCGAGGTGCAAGGACCCATGTGTGACTGGGCTGCAGTGACCCTGCCCTCCCCAAAACGCCAGCATCAAGCGGTTACGGGACAAGTACGAGGCAGAGCTCTCCGAGCTGGAGCAGTCGGAGCGGAAGCTTCAGGAGCGGTGCTCGGAGCTGAAGGGCCAGCTTGGGGAGGCCGAGGGTGAGAATCTGCGTCTGCAAGGCCTCGTGCGGCAGAAGGAGCGGGCGCTGGAGGACACGCAGGCCGTGAGTGGGCGGGTATCAGGTGGGCAGTGGGCACCCCCAGGCCCCTCCTACATGCATGCAGCCACTTGCTAGCAGCCGGCTCACTGCCTCCTGTGCCCACCCAGATGAACGAGCAGCTTTCTAGCGAGCGTAGCAACTTGGCCCAGGTGATCCGCCAGGAGTTCGAGGACCGGCTGGCAGCCTCTGAGGAGGAGACGCGGCAGGCCAAGGCCGAGCTGGCTGCGCTGCAGGCCCGCCAGCAGCTGGAGCTGGAGGAGGTGCACCGGAGGTGAGTGTCGGGGGCTGCAGGGCTGGAGATGGAGGCGGGGCAGGGGAGCAGGCAGGGCCTCTGCAGCTCCAAGCCCCAGGAGGCTGTGGCTGAGGAAGGCCAGGAGATGCAGAGCCAGGGCCCTGTAGGTAGAGGCTTTGGGGCCTTGGAGACCTGGACCTGTTTTCCTCCTTGGCGCTTAGTCCAGGGTGTTGGCCATCCCTGTTGGGGCACCTGAGTGGACCGTGTCTGGGCCTGGCGAGTTCTCCAGGGAGGCAGCTCCCGGGACCCTGGGCTGGGTGGACAGACGCTGAAAGAGCCAGGCGCTGTAAGATTCCTAGTGAACTCCCTCCACGGGGGTCCTACGTCCTTCCTGTGCCGCCTGCTGCCACGGGCTGAGAGGCGGGTGTGGGCGAGGCTTCCCACCCCATTTTGGGTACCAGACCTCTCCAGGTGTGGGCAGGGTCACACTCCAGGGGCCTGTGTTGGGTCCTGACTCAACAGCAGGGGGGTTCCCTGGACAGCTGCCTGGCCAGCCACAGGAGTCGTGGTCAGCAGGGCTGGGACCAGGCTGACCAGGTGGCTGCCCCGGGCACCCTGTGCACTGCAGGCCAGTCTGGGGCCGTGGGGCGGGGGCCACGCTGAAGCCCACCACCCACCACACACAGGGTGAAGACGGCCCTCGCGAGGAAGGAGGAGGCTGTGAGCAGCCTCCGGACACAGCACGAGGTGAGTCCCCGTGGCCAGCCCTGCGGGACCTCAGGGCTGAGAGCAGGCCTGACCCTGCGGGTGTGTTGCAGGCTGCGGTGAAGCGGGCCGACCACCTGGAGGAGCTGCTGGAGCAGCACAGGCGGCCCACGCTGAGTACCAAGTGACCAGGATACTGGGAACACTGCCAAAGAACGGAAGGCAGAGGACAGAGGCTGGACATGCCCCCTGCAGAGGCCGGTGGTTGAGATGCACATGGCTGAGCACCTGTGGCTGCATTTTAACAGTAAAGGAGGCCGTCGTTTTCAGTGCCTTGAGTGACTGCCTTGTCTTCTCTCCTGGGCTAGAGGCCGCCCTAGACCCGCAGGGCAGCCAGGCGTGGGTTTGGCTTTCTTCCTCCCACTCCCCTCTCCAGCTCGTGCAGGCTGACCAGGGAATCATAAAGCTTGGCCATCAGCCCCCCAGCTAGCAGCTGCCAGCACTCGGCCAGCAGCCCCCCTGTGCTCAGCCAGCAGCCCCCCTGCGCTCAGCCCGCAGCTCCCCAGCGTTCAACCCAACCCCCAAGTTCCTGTTCCCTGCCTTGCCCTGGACCCTGAGACTCAGGCTCCAGTCCCAAGCGCAGGGAATTCCCCACCCCATTCCTGGCCAGGCGCAGGAGGAGCTCAGCAGAACTCACCCCCTGGGAGGAGCTCCAAGGGCCCCGCCCCGGTCCTGCAGGTGCTCGAAGCCCACGGCCGCCAGTGTGCCCCTACGGCTGGGAGACTCCAGAGGGACAGGAAGCCCTGCCCTCGCTGCTATGTGTGACAGCCTGGAGCTCTCAAGAAATGGGGATGGACAGGGCCCACCCTTGAGGAAGGAGGCACTGGGGAAGGTCCCAGGCAGGGGAGGGCAGGAGAGGGTACCAGGTCCCCCACTGGCCCAGGGCATCTGTTCACACCCAGCCTGGTGCTCAGCCCAGGTCAGCTTGGCCCAGTCAGCTCAGAACCTGCCCTGAATCCTCGGGGGGCAGCCCTCCCTCCACCTCTGTCTACACTGAGCAGGAAGTGAGTGCTGGACGCCCACTCACTGGGATGGGAGGTCTGAAGTCACGCCTGAACGCTTGGTGGGAGACAAGGGTCCCCGAGCAGGCCGCACTGTCCTGGGACCGGGCTTTGGGGTCGCTCGGGCTGCCATGCCACACTGTCCCAGCATCTGCGCCAGGTAGACCCATCGTCCCTGAGCCTGTCTTCCCACCTGCAGCATGACTAGGACCTCCCTGGCCGCAGCGGCTGCTGGGCCGGTGCCTGGGTCCTGGGAGGCCCCCTGTGGAACAGAGGTGCTGCTAGCTGCCCAGGCCTGCTCCAAGACCCTGCCTGGGGCTTGCCGTCCCCCAGGAGGGGCTGGCCAGGCTCAGGTCCTTGTGCCCAGCACCATCCTGCTGGCCAAGCCACTGCCCTGGACACAAGGCATGTCCTTGTCTTTATGTCTTTATCCTTCCAGGTGGCATCATCCCTGGTCCCCGTGCTGGCTTTGGTGACCAGGGATGTGTGTGAGATGGGCCTTGTCCTGCATCTGGTGTGGGTCCCCCGCCTGGCAGGGGGTGCAGGCCACTGAGTCCCTCTTGCTCACCACCCCCCAGGTTCCCAGGTCCAGGCCTAGACTAGGGCCCCAAGCCAGGAGGAGCTGAGGACCTCGGGGGTGAGGCTAGGAGAACGCCCCTAACGGACAGGGCCCAGGCAAATGTGGCTTCAGGGGACTGTGCAAATCATGCTTGAGGACCTGGGGCATGTGGGGAGGCCCCAAAGGGCCCCAAGATGTTGGAATCAGAGCTGGAGGCTCAGGCTGGAGCTGTGTGTGGCACTGGGCTGGGTATCTAGGGCACAGGACAGGGCAGTGTGGGTCCCCGGGTCGTGGTTGGTCATGCAGAACCACTGCTGGGCCTTCCCCCTTTTGCAGACAGGGCCAGGCCTGTGTGAAGGTGAAATGCACAGCAGGGACAGTGCCTAGCAGGGTGGGAGGGGCGGCTTCCACCGTCCCCTAGGTCACTGTGAGCCTTGCTTGTCTTGGACACTGAGGCTCAGCTCAGCGGCCACCCCACTCCCAGGGCCTGCTGCTGGGCCAGGGTGAGACCCAGGTACCTCCTGGTGAGGCTGCGGGCAGGAGCCAAGGATGACAGCCGCATCCCTTACGATGAGTTGCTGTTGGCCAGGCCCCATGCTGAGGACAAAGCTCTGGGGGCCTCACCAAAGCCTGTGTGGGGGCAGTGGCCCCCAGGGACGATGGCTGCAGGGTACTGAGAACTGAGCCACTCAGCTGGGCTTTAACTCCAGAACGTCACCCAAATGTGAGCTCAGCTGGCCAGGCAGGCTCTGAGAGTGGGCGGCTGTAGATCTCAGGTACTGGGGGCCCCACACCTCCGTCACCGCAGCTGAAGCCCCCAGGAGCTCCCAGGAGCAGCGCGGGGCCACGTGGGGAAACCAAGCTTTCTGCTGGGGCACACGTTCGGGCGCCCTGGCTGCAGAAAAGGTGTTTTTATCAGTGAAACGGCCTCGAATTACTAAACTAAGTTTGTTTACAAGGTCTCCAGCAGGATGCACAGGGTGACCTCCACAGAGATAGTGAGAAGAGGCCTGGGACACTCCTCATGGCCAGAAAAGGAGAGAGAAACGGGTGTGACCGGCTGGGGGCATCCCCGGCTTCCCAGCCCCTGTCTTACGGGTTTTTCATTTGGTCGTTCGTTTCTCCTTCATTCCTGAGTCCTTCATTTGTTCACAAGGACTTGCGGAGGGCCTTTTGCATTTGGGGCCACCTCTGGATCGTTGCATCTCTTGGATTTTGTTTTTTATTGTCTTAATTTTTAAATTTTAATTTTATTTATTTATTTATTTATTTATTTATTTTGAGACAGGGTCTCTGTTGCCCAGGCTGGAGTGCAGTGGCATGATCTTGGCTGAAACCTCCGCCTCCCAGATTCAAGTGATTCTCGCCCCAGCCTTCCAGGTAGTGGGGACTACACAGGTGTGCACCACCAAGACGGCTAATTTTTGTATTTTTAGTAGAGACGGGGTTTCACCATGTTGGCCAGGCTGGTCTTGATCTCTTGACTTCGTGATCCACCCACCTCGGCCTCCCAAAGTGCTGGGATTACAGGCATGAACCGCCGCGCCCGGCCTAATTTTTATTTTTTGAGACAAGGTCTTGCTCTGTCGCCCAAGCTGGAGTGCAGTGGCGCATTTATAGCTCACTGCAGCCTCGAACTCCTAGCCTCAAGTGATTTCCCCCGCCTCAGCCTTCCAGGTAGTGGGGACTACCTGGTAGTGGGAGACCATGCCCAGCTACTTTTATTTTACTTTTGTAGACAGTCTCACTGTGTTGACCAGATTGGTCTCAAACTCCTGGTTTGAGTGATCACCAAGTGATCATTCAAGTGATCACCCCACCCTGGCCTCCCAAAGTTGAATTACAGGTGTGAACCACCATACCTAGCCTGTTGGTTTTTAATTCAAATTTTAGATGAATGGACTGGTACTGAGTATCATTCCTGTCTCTGTGCTGCCCTCCAGCTGCGTGGCCTCAAGTGTTGTGCTGATGAGAAGCGTTTTCCTGAGAGGCTGGAACATTGAGGAGAGGGCCTGTCTGCCGGGCGGCTTCACCTGGACAGGGGTGCCTGGGGAAGGGGGCTTAGATGGCATTTCTCTTCCCTGTGGGGAGTGGAGTGCGGGACGCTGGGAGTGCGGTGGGCAGGGGGCGGCTCTGTGCTCCAGGGGCAGCTATTAGGCCCCAGCCTTCCGGGAAAGGCCCCAGGTCAAACCTGTTGCCCTGAGCCTTCCAGCTCCTTCTGCTCCAGGTAGCTCTAGTGCCCAACAGACGGCAACACAGAGGAGGGCTTCACCCAGCAAGACACTGTGGAGGTCCCCAGGGGTTTGGAGGGGTCTCTGAGTCACGGTGGGGGGCACCCCGAGTCTCACCATTGAGAAAGCTGGACTCCCTTCCCCCAGCTGGGTCACTTCCCTGTCTAGGTTGGTGGGCTGTTGGGGGTGGGGGAAGGGCTTCGGGGTGGGGGCCAGACCCTAGAAGCACAGGTGGACTCTGCCTGGGTTTCATTCCACCCGATCTGGCTCGCCGCCCTCATGGGCTCCATTCTTTCCCTGGCAGAGCCTGCGTCTTTGAGACAGTTCACATCATCAACCAAATCATCTAAGGCATCTGTCGATGCCAGGCCTAGAATTTGGGGTACAGCAATTCTGCCTCAGCCTCCCAAGTAGCTGGGACTCCAGGTTACCACACCCAACCCCTCGAGGGGTTTATGTTCCAGCAGGGGAGATGGAAAGAAAGCGGGAAACTTAATATTTCACAATGCGCACCTTTATTTCTGCCCCTCCTGCGAGCTTCCTTTTTTGTTCTTTTTCTAACTTCTTGGGAAGGATACTTAGAACATGGATTCCCAGGCCCTTTTCCTTTCGAGTCTGTGCATCGAAGACTGTAAGTTTCCTCCAAGGCACCATTTGAGTGGCAGCCACAAGTTGACGTGTTGTATTTTCATTCTTCTTTGGTGCAAACCATTTTCAAATTTGCAGGGTGGTCCCTTTGAACCATAGGCTGTTTAGAACTGCGCTGCTTTGTTTCTCTTTTAAATTTCTAACTTAGCTTCTGTATGGTCAGAGAATGTTCCATATTATTTCAGTCCTTTAACTTGATTGCATCTCACTTTAGGGCCCAGCGTTTGGACAATTTTGGTAAATGCTTTACATATTTAAAAATAACGTGCGTTCTGCTGAGACAGGGGTTTCACCATGTTGGCCAGGCTGGTCTTGAACTCCTGACCTCAGGTGATCCGCCTGCCTCAGCCTCCCAAAGTGCTGGGATTACAGGTGTGAGCCACCGTACCCGGCCCCTTCTTTTTATTTTCAAACTTTCTGAGGCCTCTTTGAGCACAGCGTGAAAGCTGCCCTGGACAGTTCAAAACCAGGTTTGGCCGGTGTTGGGCTGGACCTGGGCCTGGGACTGACTTTTGCCAGCCCCCTGTCTGGTGGGCTCACTGTGGCTCTGGCTGGCAGGGAGGAGAGGGGCTGATGCTGGGCTCTGCACTGACTGTGAGGGCAGCCTCCAGTTGGTGAGGCCGGGTCGGGTTCTCTGCTGTTCTTACTCCCACTGGGTAGCCCATCACAGCTGCAGCCAAAGCCCCTCCTCCCGGACAGGCCCTGGACAGCAGGAGGCCGCCCGGCGCCCTGTCAGTCCCGCTGCTGACTGGCAGATGCCCAGTGGGGCAGCCTGTGCCGCCTGCACTCACCTCTCGGAGCTCCCCTGCTCTGGATCTTAGCACCCATGCTCTGTTTGTGCATAATAAACGCATACACACGTGAATGTTATAGTGTATTAGGGGATGGAGAGTGCTTTGGGGAAAAGATCTGGTCCAGGGGACACAGGATGCTGGCGAGGGTGAGTGACATATCAAACAGGGCAGGTGAAGACAACCTCGGGATGCGACATTTGCAGAAAGCATCGAAGGAGGAGATAGTCTGCCTCGCAGCTGGATGTCTAGGGAATGGCGTGCCAGGCTGAGGGCTGGAGGCACAAAGGCCCCAGGGCATGGTGGCTGAGGAGGCAAGGGGGCCATGTGGCTGCATCAGGAGGGGCAGGACCTGGGGGTCTTAGGTCAGAGGGACAGTGGGAGCCAGAGTCCGTGAGGCCCCTAGCATCACCCTGTGTGAGAGGAAAGCCCTGGGAGGGTTCTGAGAGGGAGCCCTCCAGACACCAAGTTGAGGAAGGACCTTCAGAGGGTAGAGGTGGAGAGACCAACCAGGGGGCTATGGTGGTTGCCCAGGCGGGAGTGACTATGGCAGGGTGGTGTGGGCAGTGGGCTCTGTGTGTATTTCGCGATGGAGCCTGTAGTTACCGGCGGGTGGGCTGTGAGGATGGCGTGTGGATCAGCCTCACTCTTGCTGCTGTGACAAGTAGACCCTGACGTTGCCACACTCACCCCTGGAGCAGCTCTGTTCTCGATACCATAAGGCCCAGCAAGGGCTCCCCTGATGGGCAGGTGTTTTCCCTTCTGGGGTGAGCCGGGACTCAGGCTCCCAAGACCCTCAGTGCCACCAGCCCAGAGGGCCTGGAGTCCCGTGTGGACAGTGAGCAGCTGGAGGCCAACACCCACATCCACAAATAGCACCAAGGGGGCCCAGGCTCCTGCTGCTCACAGGACCTCAGGGCTGGGAACTGCCACGCCAGGGGCCCTTAAGCCACCAGATGAGGGGCTCCAGGTAGGCGAGTGTGGGTGGGACAGAGGACCAAGGACTGGGCTGGGGTCCTGCCGGAAGCACTAAGCGGGGAGAGGAGCACCATCAAGGGAGACACACAGCCGGGAGACAGAAGGGCCCCGCCCGGGAGCCTGAGCAGGCAGGAGATGGGGGCAGAGGGTCTCCCGGGTGCTTCGGCCTGGAACAAGGCCCCTGCCAGGGGTGCCCGGGGGCTGCAGGTGTCCCCCTACTGCGTTCAGGTATGAACTGGGAGTGTGTGGCCCCGGCCAGGCCCATTGCAGATTGGAAAGGGGCTCTTCAGGGGTTTGGACCCACAGAGCACCATGTACCCTGCAGACCGGAGGCCCAGCTGGACGGAATCTCGCTGCAAGGTCGCCCTTGGGGGCTTCCCACAGCCAGGTGGGGCTGGGGGATGGGAGAAGGCGTCTTCCTTCCCCCCCCACACGCCCACCCTGCCCCCCAGCCATTGTCACCCATGGCCCTGATCCTGCCCCCACCCCAGTTCACACCAGCACCCCCAGCAGACACACCAGGCTGCGTCATTCATTTAATGCTGCTTTTCTTCCATTTTCCGGCAAAAGCTGGGTCCGCCCTCACAGCTGCCTCCTCTTACCCAATGGCTTCTGCCCAGGTGTGTGGTCACCCTGAGTTACCCCATGGGAGCCCCTCGGCTGGCCAGGGCTGGTCATGGTGCTACTTCTTCTTCGGAATTTTCTCCTTTTTGATCAATTCAGAAAATTCTAGAGCAGGAGACCAATTTCTAGTTAGTACCCCTGTTTTGTGTCCCCCAATCCCTGTAAGCCCTTTAACTCTCAAAGGAGGCAGAGGGAGTGTGCCTGGACGACACAGTCCCCAAGCCCTTGGGCAGGGACCAGGCCTCCAGCCTGTCTGGGCGGGGCCCCACGCTGGAGCTGTTTGCCCTGGGCCAGGCTGCTTGGTCGTGACGAGTTGACCCCGGCCGGGGACTGGGGACTTGCAGTGGCCTGGGTCTCTGCAGAGACTCTCAGGAATTCCACCAGACCCTGTGAGAGCAGGTGCTCCTCCTATGATCATCTCTTAGTGGGGAAACTGAGGCACGGAGCAGCTGGGGGGCCTCGGTTCTGAGAGGGGCCAGGCTGCTCGCCAAGCCTTGTGGCTCCCCACAAGCCAGGTTTGCTGGGGTTTCCAGACCCAGGCAGATGAGGACAGGGCCCATGGCTGGGCAGGGGGTGTCTGGAGGCCCAGCCCACCTCGTGTGCCCTCTGCCCTCCAGGCCTGTGGCCAGCCACTGGGGAGTGAGATGGCCCAGAACTCAGGGCAGCCATGGAGAGCCTCAAAGACCATGGGCCCCCCAGAAGATGGTATCCCCGAGCCCAGAGACCCCATACCCGCTGGCTCCGCCACCGCTGGCCTTCCCAAAGCCCTCCCGGCCGCCCCTCTGCAGTGGGGCCCTTGGCCCAGGGGAGAGCCCCTCGGCTCCCGGCCCAGCCCAGACCCCTGAGCCTGGATTTCCTCTCCTGTGAGTTGGGTGCTGGTGCCCTCAGAGTGAGGCCATGGGCAAGGGTCGTGGCCTAGCAGGGGAAGGAGGGTCCTGAGGATACCCTGGCTGTGCTGCCCCCACCTTCGTAGTCGATCCTCCCATCCCCGTCTGTGTCCGCCGCCTGGATCATGGCCTCAGCCTCCTCGTCTGTCAGCGGGGCAGTGGGCCCGCTGCTGGGGATGATGGACAGGATGTACCTGGAGCCGAGGGGTCTCGAGTCAGTGCCAACGGGCTTCCAGCCAGTGCCCAGTGGCTCACGAGACGTTCACCCCCCACTTTGTAGGCGAGGACACTTCGGGCCGGGAGCCTGGGCCTGTGGGCCTCCTGGGCCTCTAGCCGGTTCTGGCCCAGCCCTGCCAGCTACAAGGCTAGCCGGGACCTGGTGGGGGAAAGCCAGGTCTGCCAGGTGGGCATTTGGCGTGGTCTGGGTGGCTTGGGCCCCACCCCTCCCCGGCCGCCGGCTATTACTTGATCTCATTCCACTCAATGAAGCCGCTCCTGTCCTTGTCCAGGGCCTGGAAGGCCTCTCGGATGGCTTCGTCCAGCTGGCCTGAGGCGTGGAACTTGCGCATGTGCTCAAAGAACTTGAGGTAGCTGTAGGATCCTGGGGCAACCAGGCTGGGCTCACGGAGGGGCCGACCTCACTCCCGCCAGGCCTCCAGGGAAGACCCCACCCTGGGATGGGGGCTGCCAGGTCCTGCACCCCCATGTCCCCACCCGCCGCAGTCCTGGGGTCCTGGACCCATCAGCCCCGAAAAAGGGGTGAGGTCTCCTAACCACAGCTGGGCTGGATGGGTGGGGGCTGTGCTGGGCGGGGCATGCTGTACCGTGGTGTCTCATGTCCGTGGGGAGCAGCTCAGTGTCCTTGTCTGATAGGGATGTGCCCATGGCCAAGGCCATCTTCTTCATCTGGGAGAAGTCCTCGTCCATCCTGGTCCTGGGGTGGATAGGGAGTCAATTCATGGGGTGCACACATGGATTGGGGGTGCTGCTTGGGCCAGAGCAGATGTAGATGCTGCGTGGTGCTGGGTCCTGCCGTAAAGTGGGAATGATGACAGGTGTCATAGTGTTGGCGTCGTGGCAGGGACCCTGAGACAGGCTGGGATCCCAGCCAGGCAGGTGGGGGTCTGGGCACAGGCAGAGGGGCCAGCGGGAGGGGCCGGGCCATCCTGTGGCCCCCACGGCAGCACCTTGTGACCTGCTGGGCTCTCGGGTTGCTGTCCCCAGCGGGGGTTGGGTTCTGGGGCTCAGCACAGCAGCTATCTCAGAGCGCAAGGGGCAGCAGGTGTCCCAGGCTTCTTGGCCCTCTTGAAAGTTCACAGGGTGGTAGAGCCTTCTGGAACACTCTTCCTGCCAGGAGGGGCGGCCTGTGTTCTTGAATGGGGCTGGGCAGTGGCCAGAGGCATCTCTGCTCTCCTCTGGATAGAGAGGCCATAGGTCAAGGGTTGCAACCCAACCCTGGTGCCCCGGGGGTGTGAGGGGTGCCAGCTGCAGCCCCTGGACCAGATTCTGCTCCCCAACCCGTGGTGCCTCCAGCTGCCATGTGATATGGGGAGACACCTGCCCCTTCACGGGGTTGTGCGAGGAGCCAGGAGAGAAGGGAGATGGTGGGGAATGGGCTTGTCTGCTGCTGTGGGGCTGGAGCTGGGCCCCCAAGGCCCCTGCAGTGGCTGATTCCCCCAGCCAGCAGGGTGGTGGTGAGCGGGCATGTGGGGCAGGCCTGGGCCTCCAAGGCCCTCAGGACAGGCCCTGCCCCACTTCATTCAGAGCTGGAACTCTGGTTCCCCTCCTCCAACCCTGGCATCTGGGGGACCCGTTCAGGAAGAGAGGACACCTGCCTACCACTTGGGGCCCCAGGCCCGATGTCACCTCCTTTACAGAGGAGGGGCTGGGCCAAATTCCACACTAAACGTGGCCGAGCCAGGAACCAATGTCCCCTCTGCCGAGCGCTGGGGGCGCCCCTGGGCTGGGCTCGTTCACCACCCCCAATCCCACTGCTCTCAGGGGTGCCCCCAACAAAGGCAGGGGAGCCTGGGATCCGGGCTGGAGACAGGGTGGAGGCAGGCCTGGAGCTCCAGACTGCTGGTTTATTTATAGCTCCTGCATCCCCGGCCCGGGCTGCAGTTTAACGGGATCCAAGTGAGCCAGGATGTCCTGCGGGGGGAGGCTGTGGGACACCACACGAGCTATCCTTAGGCCCTGCCTGGACTCTGGGGGCTGCCTTCAGTGCCGGGAAAGGCCCTGCCGAAAGGCCTCTTTTTCCCCACTCCCTTTACCCACCCTCCACAGCTGGAGCTCCTGGAGCCTCCAGGCTGGGCTAAGACCCCTCAGAGCACACACCTCCCCAGCATTGCTACATCTGGGTTGCCCCCCGCCCCGGGCCATTCCGGACCTTCCATTCTTGGAGGCTGTGGTCTGCCCACAGCAACTAGCCTCTGCCACCCAGTCACCAAGGGCAGATGCTGAGATGAGAGAGGCCTCTCGGGGGAACAGGTGATGGAGGCAGTGGGATCCCTCTGGCAGGGCACGGGGACCAGAGTCGGCTCTGTGTGCCTGCTGGAGTCTGGGGGCCAGAGGCCTTGGACCCGCTGCCCTGCCAGCCACACCCCATCTCCATCCCCACTCAGAGCCTGGGGGCCTAGAGGCAGAGTGAGCAGGCCCAGCTCCCTATGCGGAGGCCCCAGCTCTCAGCGCCTCTTGTAGCCGTGCCCACAGAGGCTCGCGCCAGCACACGCGTGTACGCACATGTGCCCCACAGGACCAGGCACGTGCAGCGGTCTTCCATCCGGGGGCCCCCTTGGGGCTCATAGTGGTGATACTGGCAGGAAGGGTCATTCCTTCTCTTTCCACTTCCTTTCCCCGCCTCCCCTGGGCTCCCTGGGGTCTCCCAGGGCCACCCTTGTCCTGTGGATGAAGAGGAGGCCCCCAAGTTCCCACCATCCAGCTCGGATAACCTCAGCTGCCAGGGACCCACACCCCTCCTTGGCAGGGCTTACCTCTGCCTGGGACCCACAGCCCTCCTTGGCAGGGCTCACCTCTGCCTGGGACCCACACCCCTCCTTGGCAGTGCTCACCTCTGGCTTCTTTTGAGAGTTCTGGGAAGGTGGGTCAGGCGGGGGTGCAGAGAGGCCCAGGGGCTCCAGCTTTTATACCTGCACGCCTGTTTACATCTTGGGGCTGCAGCTGTCCTCACCCCTCCCTGGCACTCCAGCCTGGCACAGGCAGCTCCCAGGGGCTCGCAGGCACTTGGTGTGTCCACACTGGGCTGGGCAGACTGACCCTTAACCGCGCCTGGCCTCCCCAAACCTGGGGTGGAGTTAGGGAGGAGCAGAGGGCACCAGTGAGCCGGTGAGCGGGTGACCGAGGCCAGCTGGGCAGACAGCAGCTGGAAACCTGAGGTCAGAAGGGCTGAGGGACCTGCCCAAGGTCACGGGGCTGGAACCCAGGCCTCAGGCCTCCAGTGCAGTGGGTTGTACACAGTGGGAGGGGCTGCGGGCGGTGCGTGGGTGCGGGAGATTGAGGCTGGGGACCCCGTCCACCCAGCTCTGGTGCAGGAAACAGGCTCCAGGGCCAGGCACGTGAGTAGGGTTTGAAGGGGCAGCCAAGTGGGTGCTGCAGCCCAGCCTGGGGGCTTGGGCCGGCGGGAAGGGGCACAGCGCAGCCTGCAGGCTGGTGGGAGTGGGGAGGCTCCAGGCTCCTACGGGACAAAGCTTATCCAGGCCAGGTCCTCCTCACAAACCACGGTGCCTCCCCTGCTGGGGGGCAGGGAGGGCCAGGGTGATCCCTGGCTGGCTCTGAATATACCAGGGGCACGGTCCCCTTCTGCCAGGGAGGGTGGTGCTGGCAGCCCCGCCCCGTGGGGTGGTCATGCTGGGCACGGCAGGTCTGTGAGCAAGCCAGGGACGGTGCTGCCTGCCGGGGTGGGGGGCCGGGCTTTCTACTGGAGGCCACGGGACCACCAAGGCCTCTTACGTAGGCCGTGGTAGCCTGCTCATTTTGGAGGTGTGAGGATATTGTCCCCACTAATGAAGGTGACAGTCATGATATGTGATAGGTGACAATGAATGTAATAACAGTGTCATCTGCCATTGGCAGGGCCCTGGGGGTCTCGGACTGCCACAGCAGCCTTTTTTTTTTTTTTTTTTTTTTTTTTGAGATGGAGTCTCGCTCTGTCATCCCAGGTTGGAGTGCAGTGGCGCGATCTCGGCTCACTGCAAGCTCCGCTTCCCGGGTTCACGCCATTCTCCTGCCTCAGCCTCCGAGTAGCTGGGACTACAGGTGACCGCCACCTCGCCCGGCTAATTTTTTGTATTTTTAGTAGAGACGGGGTTTCACCGTGTTAGCCAGGATGGTCTCGATCTCCCGACCTCGTGATCCACCCACCTTGGCCTCCCAAAGTGCTGGGATTACAGGCGTGAGCCACCGCGCCCGGCCCACAGCAGCCTCTCGAAGGAGCCTCCATTATCCTCCTTCTTCAAGAGACCCCAGGAGCTGAGGAGACGAACCCGGTTCCATGTGGTCCCCGACGGGGCTGCAGGGCCCATCCCAGCCGGGTATAGAGGTCAGGGCCACCTGGAGCCTCAGGTCGGATATCAGGGAGATGTCCAGGCCGGGACAGGGAAGGGGACACTGGTGGATCCTCCCAGGTCACTTTCCCAAAGGGCTGAGCCCTCCCTGGCCCCAGCAGCAATTAGTGGCCAGTAAAATTCTTGCCCAACTTTGGCCTTAAAATGAATGTGATTGTTTTAATTAGGATGATTGAAATATTATCTGTAATAACTTTTGGATGAGATGAAGCAGTTAGGATTATTACAGAACATTTGGAATATGCAAGCGAACACGATGCAGATAAAGTCACCTGCAGAACACACGTTTGATGCTGGAGAATGTCCAGGCTCGGTGGGTGCCTTTTCCTCCATTTCCTTAGTGCTTTTCTTCTTTCTTGTTTGCCTTTTTATCATGATAAAATTCACATAGCATAAATTTACCATCTTTGCCCTTTTTATTCTTTTTTTTTTTTTTTTTTTTTTTTTTTTGAGACGGAGTCTCACTCTGTCACCCAGGCTGGAGTGCAGTGGCCGGATCTCAGCTCACTGCAAGCTCCGCCTCCCGGGTTCACGCCATTCTCCAGCCTCAGCCTCCCGAGTAGCTGGGACTACAGGCGCCCGCCACCTCGCCCGGCTAGTTTTTTGTATTTCTTAATAGAGACGGGGTTTCACCGTGTTAGCCAGGATGGTCTCGATCTCCTGACCTCGTGATCCGCCCGTCTCGGCCTCCCAAAGTGCTGGGATTACAGGCTTGAGCCACCGCGCCCGGCCGCGCCCTTTTTAAATTGCTATTATTGATACAGTGTCTTACTCTATCACCCTATCACCCAGGCTGGGATACAGTAGCACAATCTCGGCCCTGCAACCTCCGCCTCCCAGGTTCAAGCAATTTTCCTGTCTCAGGCTCCCAAGTAGCTGGAATTACAGGTGCACGCTGTCACGCCTGGCTAATTTCTGTATTTTTAGTAGAGACGGGGTTTCACCATGTTGACCAGGCTGGTCTCGAACTCCTGACCTCAGGTGATCTGCCTACCTTGGCCTCCCAAAGTGCTGGGATTACAGGCGTGAGCCACCGTACCCAGCCACCTTTTTTTTTTTTTTTTTTTTTTCTTGAGATGGAGTTTTAAGCCAGGAGCGGTGGCTCACGCCTGCACAATCCCAGCACTTTGGGAGGCCGAGGCAGGCAGATCACCTGAGGTCAGGAGTTCGAGACCAGCCTGGCCAACATTGTGAAACCCCGTCTCTACTAAAAATACAGAAATTAGCCAGGGGTGGTGGTGGGAGCCTGGAGTTCCAGCTACTTGGGAGGCTGAGGCAGCAGAATTGCTAGAACCTGGGAGGCAGAGGTTGCAGTGAGCTGAGATTGTGCCACCGCACTCCAGCCTGGGTGACAAAAGAGGACTCTGTCTCAAAAAAAAAAAAAGGTGAATAATACTCCATTGCATGGTTGGACCACATTTTGAGTATTCATTTGTCTGTTCATGGACCCTAGATTTTTCTTCTATCTTTTGGCAATTGTGAATAATGCTGCTATGAACATGGGTGTACAAATGTCTCCCTGAGAGCCTGCTTTCAGTTCTTTTGGGATGATAACTAGAAGCGGAATTGCTGGCTGATGCGGTTGTTCTAATTTCAGTGTTTGAGGAGCTGCCATAGTGTTTCCATGGCAGCCGCACTGTTTTCCATTCCCACTGGCAGCGCACAGGGGCTGACTGCCCCACATCCTCACCAATACTTGTGATTCTCTTCTCTGAGGGGTTTTTTTTTTTTTAAATAGCAGCCATCCTAAGGGGTGTGAGGTGGCATCTCATTGTGTTTTGCTTTGTTTTCATTTTTCTTTCTTTTTTTTTTTTTTTTTTGAGACAGAGTCTCGCTCTGTCGCCCAGGCTGGAGTGCAGTGGCCGGATCTCAGCTCACAGCAAGCTCCACCTCCCGGGTTTACGCCATTCTCCTGCCTCAGCCTCCCGAGTAGCTGGGACTACAGGCGCCCGCCACCTCGCCCGGCTATTTTTTTGTATTTTTTAGTAGAGACGGGGTTTCACCGTGTTAGCCAGGATGGTCTCGATCTCCTGACCTCGTGATCCGCCCATCTCGGCCTCCCAAAGTGCTGGGATTACAGGCTTGAGCCACCGTGCCCGGCCGTTTTGTTTTCATTTTTGTCTTTCGAGATGGAAATTTGCTCTGTCACCCAGGCTGGATTGCAGTGGCATGATCTCGGCTCACTGCAACCTCCGCTTTCTGGGTTCAAGTGATTCTTCTGCCTCAGCCTCCTGAGTAGCTGGGATTACAGGCATGTGCCACCATGCCTGGCTAATTTTTGTATTTTTAGTGGAGATGGGGTTTCACCATGTTGACCAGGCTGGTCCTGAACTCCTGGCCTCGGGTGATCCGCCCACCTTGGCCTCCCAAAGTGCTGGCATTACAGGCGTGAGCCACTGCGTCCAGCCCGCTTTGTAGCTTTGATTTCCATTTGCCTCATGATTAGTGATGGTAGGCATCTTCTCATGGGCTTATTAGGCAGTTGATACCTTCTTTGGATAAATGTCTATTCAAGTCCTTTGCCCATTTTTGAACTGAATTTTGTTTATTTGTGATTAAGTTTTAGGAGTTCTTCATATATTCTCTCTAAATTTCTGGTTATTAATCTATTTTCGGATATATGATTTGCAAATATTTTCTGCCATTCTTTGGGTTGCCTTTTTAGTCTGTTGATAGTTTCTTTCGACCCACAAGTTTTTTTAATTATCATGAAATCAAAGTTGTCTATTTTTTTCTTTTGTTGACCATGCCTTTGCTGTCATATCCAAGAAATCTTGTCAAATTCCATGTCATGAGGCTTTTGCTCTGTTTTCTTTTAAGAGTTTCATGTTTTACATTTAGGTCTTTGATCCATTTTGAGTTATTTTCATATATGGTGTTAGGTAAGGGTCCAATTTCATTATTTTGCATGTGGACATCTAATTTTCCCAGCATGATTTGTTGAAAGACTGTTTTTCCTCATTGAATGGTCTTGGCACTCTTGTCAACAATCGTTGGACCATATTATATATATTATATGAAGGTTTATTTCTGGGCTCTCTGTTCTTTTTTTTTTTTTTTTTGAGACAGAGTCTCGCTCTGTCGCCCAGGCTGGACTGCAGTGGCTGGATCTCAGCTCACTGCAAGCTCCGTCTCCCGGGTTTATGCCATTCTTCTGCCTCAGCCTCCCGAGTAGCTGGGACTACAGGTGCCTGCCACCACGCCTGGCTAGTTTTTTGTATTTTTTTTTTTTTAGTAGAGACGAGATTTCACCATGTTAGCCAGGATGGTCTCGACCTCCTGACCTCGTGATCCGCCCATCTCAGCCTCCCAAAGTGCTGGGATTACAGGATTGAGCCACCGCGCCCAGCCCTGGGCTCTCTGTTCTATTCCATTAGTCCATATGTCTGTCTGTCTGTGAGTACCATACCATTTTGATTTATGTAGCTTTGTAGTGAGTTTTGAAATCAGGAATTATGAGTCTTCCAGCTTTGTTCTTCTTTTTCAAGATTGTTTTGGATATCTTGGGCCTCTTGAGATTCCATATGAATTTTAGGATGGGCTTCCTATTTCTGCAAAAGTCACTGGGATTTAGATAGGGATTGTGTTGACTCTGTAGATCGCTTTGGGAAGTACTGACATCTTAACACTATTAAATCTTCCAATCCATGAACATAGGATTCTATTTATTTTTGTGTTTCTATTTATTTATGTGTTCTTTAATTTCTTTCAGCAATATTTTGTAGTTTTTATTGTGCAAGTCTTTCACCTCCTTGGTTAAGTTAATTCCTAATTATTTTATTCTTTTTGATGGTACTATACATGGAATTGTTTTTGTCTTTTTTGGGCAAAATGGATAATCCTTTTCAGATTATCCATTGGTAGTGTATAGAAATGCAACTGATACTTGGATGTTGACTTTGTATCTTGCTACTTTGCTGATATCATTAATTAGCTCTAACAGATTTTTTGTGGAGTATTTAAAATTCCTTACATGTAACATCATATCATCTGTAAACGGAGTAATTTTACATTTTTCTTTTTTCTTTTTTCTTTATTTTGAGATTAAGTCTTGCTCTGTCGCTCAGGCTGGAGTGCAGTGGTGTGATCTTGGTTCACTGCAACCTCTGCCTCCCAGGTTCAAGAGATACTCCTGTCTCAGCCTCCCGAGTAGCTGGGACTACAGGCATATGCCACCACACCCAGCTAATTTTTGTATTTTTAGTAGAGATGGGGTTTCACCATGTTGGCCAGGCTGGTCTCAAACTCCTGACCTCAGGTAATCCACCCGCCTTGGCCTCCCAAGGTGCTGGGATTACAGGCGTGAGCCACCGCACCCGGCCTTACTTTTTCCTTTCCAATGTGAATGCCTTTTATTTCTTTTTCTTGCTTGGTCCGACTGGAACCTCCAGTACTGTTGAATAGGAGTGGCGAGAGTGGACATGCTTTTCTTTTTTTTTCTTTTTTTTTGAGACGGAGTCTTGCTCCTGCCTAGGCTGGGAGTGCAGTGGCGCACTCGGGCCTCACATCAGCCCTCCCAGGTTCATGCCATTCTCCCGCTCCCCAGCCTCCCGGTAGCTGGATCTCATGCCCGGGCCCCACTGGCACCAAGCACTTTTTTTTTTCTATTTTGTAGAGATTGTTTCACCTTATGGTTCATCTCCTGATTCCTAGGGATCCGCCTACTGGCCTCCCAAAGTGCTGGGATTACAGGCGTGAGCCACCGCGCCCGGCCTAACATGCTTTTCTTGTTCTTGATCTTAGAGGAAAAGTTTTCAGCCTTTCACCACTGAGTATGATGTTTGCTGTGGGCTTTTCATGGACAGTTTTTATCATGTTGAGGTAGTTTCCTTCTACTCATAGCTCGTTGAGCATTTTTATCATGAAAGGGTGTTGAATTTTGTCAAATGCTTTTTCTACGTCAGTTGAGATGATCACGTGTTTTCTGTTCTTTCTTCTGTGAGTATGGTTTATCACACTGATCAGATTTTGTAGTTGGCCTATCCTTGCATTCCAGGAATAAATCCCACTTGATTATGGTGTATAATCCTTTCCATATGCTGCAGAATTCAGTTTGCCAGCCTTTGGTTGAGGATTTTTGAATCTGTGTTCATGAGGGATGTTGGCCTGTATTTTTCTTTCCTTGTAGTCTCTTTGGCTTTGGTGTCAGGGTAATGCTGGCCTCATCGAGGGAGTTAGGAGTGGGTGAAATCAAATTTTTTGGAAAAGTTTGAGAAGAATTGGCGTTTTTTCTTTAAACGTTTGGTGGCATTCACCAGTGAAACTGTCAGGTCCTGGGCCTTTCTTTGATGGGAAACTTTTGATCACTGATTCAATCTCCTTACTAGTTACAGATCTATTCAGATTTTCTGTTTCTTTGGGATTTAGTCTTGGTAGGTTTTGTGTTTCTTGGAATGTGTCCAATTCTCAGTGTTTTCCTATAGAGCAAGATGTGACACAGGCCTGGCTCTCCGGCTGTGAGCTTGGACAAGCCACATGGTCGGTTCTCTCGGGGCATCTCTGTGTAACATGAGCTCCCACCCCACCCGCTGCCTCATGGGGGCTGTAGGGAGGAATGCGAGGGCCCATGGAGATGGCCCACTGGGCCTGGCAGCATCTCCCATGACATACAGGCTGGCCAGGGTGTTTGAGAGGCCAGCAGAAGACACCAGACAACCTGGCTTCCTCCAGTGAGTGGCCAGGCCTGAGCAGCTGTCTGTCTCTGGGTCACTGCAGAGGCCAGGGAGCCACACCAGGGCCCAGCTCATGAAGCTCCTAAAATAAAGGCCCTGGAAGGAGAGGGCATCTCTATGAGGCAGGTGGCTTTTGCAGGCACCTCTCTCCTTGCTGGCGTCTCTCGTTGGGCAGGGCCTTTGTAGGGCTGTCACCACCAGGGTGAAACCAGAACAGGGATACATCAGCGAGGAGCTCCCCCAGCCACGGCCTGTCGGGAAGGAGACGCTTCACTGTGCATTTGTTTTTGATACCCCGATTACGACAGTGAAGGCCTCACACCGCCTCTTCTCCACCCGAAACCACAGGTTTCCCTTCGTGCGGGTGTCTGCCCCTCTGATTCTTACGCAGAGCTGATGTCACCGCGGTGTCTGCTTTCTCAGTGTCACACAACTCTGCAGTTACGATGGCAGATGGCTCCGTGCTGTGCCTGGGAGCTGACAGTCCAGTGACTTTTTTTTTTTTTTTTTTTTTGAGATGGAGTCTCACTCTGTTGCCCAGGCTGGAGTGCTATGTTGCGGTCTTGGCTCACTGCAACCTCCGCCTCCCGGGTTCAAGCGATTCTCCTGCCTCAGCCTCCCGAGTAGCTGGGATTACAGGCATGTGCCACCACACCATGCCCAGCTAGTTTTTGTATTTTCACCATGTTGGCCAGGCTGATCTTGAACTCCTGACTCCAAGTGATCCTCCTGCCTCGACCTCCCAAAGTGCTGGGATTAGAGGCGTGAGCCACCACACCCAGCCCCAGCAACTTTCTTGACTGGCCGTCTGCTGCTGGACCAGGAGAAGCTTCAGGGTTTTTTGTCATTAGATATAACATTGCAGTGAGTGTTTTTGTCCAAGAAGCCCCTCCCTTTCCTTGGCTACGTTCACAGTAGTGGAATGAGCGGGTCAGAAGGTGGAAGAGTCCATGGTCCTGCCATATTCTTCCCTGTAGGGTTCACCCTATAGCTTTCCAGGTGCCCCCACCCCACACCTAACACTAATAACATTGCAGTCTGTCTCCAGCAAGGAGCCCTGACCTCAGGGTGTGGCTGGATAAACACGCTGTGGTCCGGCCACACAACGGAATGTAACTCAGCTGTAGAAAGGCATGTGGCACCGACAGGCCAGAGCAAGGAGGAACCCCGGGAGGAACATCCCACTGAGGGACTCGTGGCAGACGCCCCCGCATACCGTGTGATTCCATTTTTATGAAATGTCCAGAATGAGCCCCGTCCTGGGGACTGAGCGCAGAGCAGTGGGGGCCCAGGAGAAGGGAACGGGCAGGCATTGTCTGATGGGCTTGGAGTTTCCTCTTGGGATGGTGAAAATGTTCTGGACCCAGATGGGTGTGTAACGTTGTGAATACAAATGCTACTGAATTGCTCACTTTAAGACGATTCATTTTATATTATGTGAATTTTTTCAATAGAAGAGGAAATACGTGGAGTGGGAAATCATGCTTTTAATAAAACGAGACGCAAAGAAACCAGCGCCTGGAAGCATCTGCAGTGTGAGCAGCGCAGGCTGTGAACCTGCCCCTGGCCTGCCTGGGGAGCCTGGCCTGGGATCTCTGGCCGGGCGGGTGGGCAGGCTGGCAGATGCGGTGTTCTCTAAAGCTCCTGGAACCAGCACCTGCCCTGAACTGACAGATAGCCTGTCCCCTGGGCAGCTCTTTCAGCTTCATTTCTGTTCAGAGCCGCCCCTCCTGGCCTCCAGCCCTGCCCCCAGGTCACTGGCCCCGACTATGGGCTACACTGGCCTGGAAGGGCCACAGGACCACTTCACAGCTCTGGGGGACAGTGTTGTGCCCCTTGTCCCTGCACTAGACAGGAACTGCCCCCTTGGGGAGGCTCGGGTCTCACTGAGCCCCACAGTGTTGGCACCTGCCACCTTCCTGCCTGAAATGACTGCGGAGCAAGGGGGAGGCCAGGGCTGGAGGCCAAGAGGCCCCAGCTGCCCATCCTGCCTGAGGGCCCTGCTGCTTCAGCCTGGAGGAGCACCCAGCTCTGTTGCCTCCAGGGTGCCTGTGGGTACAGGGCTGGGGCTGGGGCTGGAGGGGCCCAAGCACCCTAGAGATGCCTCTAAGAGGGCCAAGATGGTGGAGGGGCATGTGGCAGAATGGGGGGATGCCCACTGCAGGGTGAGGCCCAGTCAGGCAGCGGCATCCTGGCTCTCTGGGTAATGCTCACTGTGCCCAGCAGGCAGATTTGTAGCAGCTGGGCGCCAGGCAGGCTGTTATAACTGGCTAATTGGGATTCAGACGTCTGCAGGAAGAATTTGGGAAGGTGCTGACCTTGTCCTGACAGCTGGGTGTTCCCCACCTTACCTCATTCCTCCCTCCCATGCCCTAAGTTCCCGTCAGGGGTTGAATTGTATCCCCCAAAATATGTTCAAGTCTCCACTTTATGTCTGTGAACTGCACCTCAGTTGGAAATAGGGTCTCTTGCAGCTTTAATCAAGTCGGGAGGCCAGACTGGAGCAGGGGGTCCTAATGCAAATGACTGGGGCCTGATAAGGAGAAGAGACGGACACACACGCCACACAGACACACACCACCTACACACATATGCAATGCACATCTACATACCAACACACACACACATGCACACACACACCAACACACACCTGTGTACACATGCACAGACATGCCACACACACAGACACAGATACCTACACATATGCACACACACATGCACACATACCAACCCATACACCTACACATATGCACACACATACCAACAGAGACACACATGCCTACACATATGCAGACACACACACACACAAACATACATGCACACATACCTACACAGACACACCTACACACATGCACACACATACCAACACACACATACACATGCACACATATGCACACACATGCAGACACACACCTACATATATGCACACATGTGCACACACAGACACACATGCCTACACAAGTATGCAGAGATACAAACCAAAAACACATGCACACACACACACCAACAGACACACCTCCACATATGCATACACATGCACATACCAACACACACACCTACACATATGCACAGACGCAGACATGCACACATAAAAAACACAGAGCCACACATGCCTACACATATGCAGACACATGCACACACAAACCAACACACACACCTACACATATGCACACACGTGCAGACACTGACACACCTACACATATGCACACACACATGCACACACACATACAACACAGAGACACACATACCTACACATACGCAGAGACACACAAACCAACACACACATGCACACATGCATGCATACCAACACACACACACCTACACATATGCACAGACATGCACACACACCAACACACAGACACACATGCCTACACACATGCACACAACCAACACACACCTACATATATGCACACGTGCACACACAACTACACACATGCACACACGTGCACACATACATGCCAGCACACACCTACATGTATGCACGCACACACACACACCAACACACACACACATCTACACATATGAACAGACATACACGCACACATAGACACACATGTACACACACACACGACTATGTGATGACGCAGGCAGAGGTTGGGGCCGTGCAGCCACAGGCCCAGGAACGCCTAGGGCCACCAGCAGCTGGAAGAGGCGGCAAGGACCTTCCCCTGGAGCCTCTGGAGGGAGCGACCCCGACCACACCTCCACCCCAGACTTCTGGCCCAGAGCTTTTAGAGACCCCTGAGTGATCAAACCCCGGGGCTCTGAAGCCCCCGTGTGGTCCTTTTTTTTTTTTTTTTCCGACAGGCCTGGGACACTCCTGCAGCCCCTCCCCAGAGCCCTCCTGCCCTGTTTCCTCTGTTTCTTTGCCTCCTTCCCACTCGTCTCTCCCCTGCCCAGGCTCTACTTCTCACACCCCTTTCCGAGCCTCCAGGTCTCAGTCTGTAGAAGGGGACCCTACGGATCCACCCCCAGGCAGTGAGAACCCTGTGGAAAGCAGGGAAGGCGCCGAATGCCTAGGAAGTGATCTTCACTGTTCCCCCAGGCCGGGAAGACTTGGGAAGGGGACATAGACGGTTAAACCGCGAGACCAGGGGTTCTCGAGGTCTCTGTGCCAGGGACAGACTGCTCCTTTTCTGGTCAGCTGCTCCAAGATCTGCTTCTGCACTGCTCTCACCTTTATTCAAAACTGGATATTGTGCTTGTCATGGATTTATTTTCTTTCTTTCTTTCTTTTTTTTTTTTTTGAGACAGAGTTTCGCTTTTTCGTCCAGGCTGGAGTGCAATGGCTTGATCTTGGCTCACTGCAAGTTTGCAAGTTCCACTTTCTGGTTTCAAGCAGTTCTCCTGCCTCAGCCTCCCTAGTAGCCAGGATTACAGGTGCCCGCCACCACACCTGGTTAATTTTTGTATTTTTGTTAGAGACAGGGTTTCACCATGTTGGCTTGGGTTGGTCTCAAGTCCCTGCGGATCTGCCCTCAGCCTTTGGCTCCCAAAGTGCTGGGATTACTGGTGTGAGCCACCGCGCCCAGCTGCTTGTCATAGATTTCTAAAATTAATTTTGTTGTATTAAGCTGGGTGCGGTGGCTCATGCCTGCAATCCCGGCTACTGTGGAGGCCAAGGCGGGAGGATCATTAGGCCCAAGATTTGGAGCCCAGCCTGGGCAACAGAGTGAGACCCCATCTCAAAAATAAAATTAAGGCCAGGCACGGTGGCTAATGTCTGTAATCCCAGCACTTCGGGAGGCCCAGGCGGGTGGATCAACTGAGCTCAGGAGTTTGAGACCAGCTTGGGCAACACAGTAAAACCCTATCTCCACAAAAAATACAAAAATTATCCAGGCATGGTGTCAGGGGCCTGTTCTCCCAGCTACTCGGGAGGCTGAAGCGGGAGGATCACTTAAACCCAGGAGGCGGAGTTTTTACCACTGCACTCCAGCCTGGGTGGCAGAGTGAGACCCTGTCTCAAAATAGCCACAATAGCCGGGCTGTGGCTCAAGCCTGTAATCCCAGCATCTCTTTGGGAGGCCGAGATCGGCGGATCACGAGGTCAGGAGATCGAGACCATCCTGGCTAACACAGTGAAACCCCGCTCTCTACTAAAAAATACAAAAACTAGCCGGGCGAGGTGGCGGCGCCTGTAGTCCCAGCTACTCGGGAGGCTGGAGGCAGGAGAATGGCGAACCCGGGAGGCGGAGCTTGCAGTGAGCTGAGATCCGGCCACTGTACTCCAGCCCTGGCGACAGAGCGAGACCCGCCTCAAAAAAAAAAAAAAAAAAAAAAAAAATAATAATAATAATAATAATAATTGATAAAATTAAAAACATTGTGGACCGGCAGCAATACGTAACTGAACGAAGTACAATGT